>NW_027137262.1:0-74774 GCF_040869045.1 Eurosta solidaginis | reverse complement strand
AATATTCTAATTGATGATAAACGCCCATTCTTATTTTTGCAAATTTTGAATAAAGAGTTGAGTAATTATTCATTATTTACAAAATATGGAATAACAATAAAATTTTAGTTTTTATTCAGTTATCCAAAAATAAAAAAATAAACCATCGAGATGCCCTGAAAATATACCCATATGCGCAACCAGTTCGCGTGTAGTTCTGAAGCTTCTTAGGGTAATATTGAGATGATTTTGGGGAGTATTCGCGGGGTTTTTGGGGGCCGTTTGGGTATAATTTCTGGGACACTTTGGCATGGTTTAGGGGAGTACCTCGGGGTCCTCCCGGGGTCATTCCGTGACCTTTTTGGGACTCCCTCGGGGTCATTTGGGGGTCACTCTGGGATGATTTTGGGGACTCCCTCGGGGTCATTTCGGGATGGTTTTTGGGAGTCCCTAGGGGTCATTTGGGGTCATTTGGGGGTCATTCGTGGGTCATTCCGGGATCTTTTTGGGGACTCCCTCGAGGTCATTTCGTGGTCATTTGGGGGTCATTTCGGGATGGTTTTGGGGACTCCCTCGGGGTCATTTCGGGGTCATTAGGGGGTAATTTCGGGATGGTTTTGGGGACTGCCTCGGGGTCATTTGGGGTCATTCGTGGGTCATTCCGGGATCTTTTTGGGGACTCCCTCGAGGTCATTTCGGGGTTATTCCGGGATGATTTTAGGGACTCCCTCGGGGTCATTTCGGGGTCATTTCGGGATGGTTTTGGGCACCCCCTGGGGGTCATTTGGGGGTCATTCCTTGGTAATTCCGGGATCTTTTCGGGGACTCCCTCGGGGTCATTTCGGGGTCATTTGGGGATGGTTTTGGGGACTCCCTCGGGGTCATTTCGGGGTCATTTGGGGATGGTTTTGGGGACTCCCTCGGGGTCATTTCGGGGTCATTCGTGTATCATTCCGGGATCTTTTTGGGGACTTCCTCGGAGTCATTTGGGGGTCATTCCGGGATGATTTTGGGGACTCCCTCGGGGTCATTTGGGGTCATTTCGGGATGGTTTTGGGGAGTCCCTAGGGGTCATTTGGGGTCATTCCGGGATCTTTTTGGGGACTCCCTCGGGGTCATTTGGGGGTCATTCTGGGATAGTTTTGGGGACTCCCTCGGGGTCATTTGGGGGTCATTCGTGGGTCATTCAGGGATCTTTTTGTGTACTCCCTCGGGGTCATTTGGGGGTCATTCGTGGGTCATTCCGGGATCTTTTCGGGGACTCCCTCGGGGTCATTTGGGGGTCATTTGGGGGTGGTTTTGGGGACTCCCTCAGGGTCATTTGGGGGTCATTTTGGGATGGTTTTGGGACTCCCTCGGGGTCATTTGGGGGTCATTCGTGGGTCATTCCGGGATCTTTTTGGGGACTCCCTCGGGGTCATTTGGGGGTCATTCCGGGATGATTTTGGGGACTCCCGAAATGTGTTCCGAAATGTGGTTTCTTTTGAGAAACTCAGCAAACTCGAATAGGGTCTACACACGCTGAGTCTCACTCGCGAGCCATTCGTGTACGTGTTACATCCACGACAAAACCAAAGGATTTTTGATTTGATTCACTCAACTATTACGGGGCAAAAATCACATAATAAGATTATAAAGGTACAATTAAAAAAATAGCAAAGGGTTAGTGATTTCGCAGATTTTTATAGTCTTTCAAAAA
Source organism: Eurosta solidaginis (assembly GCF_040869045.1). NCBI lineage: Eukaryota > Metazoa > Arthropoda > Insecta > Diptera > Tephritidae > Eurosta > Eurosta solidaginis. The sequence goes on along the minus strand of NW_027137262.1, from coordinate 73,096 downwards.
ACATGAAAACACCATGTTTATTCTATTTAAAAACTTTCGAGTTCCATATATGGAACCGCGAAAACGACATACATTTTATTTCAATCAAACCAACAGTTTATGCAGTATTCTTAGACTTATGGGAGAAATAAAGCACAATTCAGAATCGCATCGTAAAACTTTGCAAAATATGTGAATAATGAAAAATTGCTTTGGTGAGATAGCAACGCTTAAAGTATCACATCACATTGATGGGAACGATTTTCAAATCGGGTCAGAAGTACGAAAGTTATATCAAAATTAGTATGTTAGGTATATAGCTTAATGTATTTACATAATTTTACAAAATATGTAAGTTTAAACATTATATCAAAACTGAGACAAAATACTGGCTTTTCATTGAGGTATTTTGCAACCTTTGAAACCATTATATGGCGGGTTTGGGCAAAGGAGATGTTTAATGTGGTGAATCGTTTTTGTAGTGGAACGCGAGTTTTTCTGAATAGAATAAACATAGTGTTTTCGTGTTTTTTTAATGACTATATATTTGCGAAGTCTCAACACTTTGCAATTTTTTTTTAAATTTACCTTCATAATCTAACTCTGTGAGTATCTCAACGAAATAAATGATTTACAGATTAACATTTAACAATTATTGTCGCACCCTGATTGCTTATAGTTCTAAAAGGTTTCGAATGCAACGCGGCAGTTCTAAGTTGGTTTTTAACGAGCAACTTATTACATAAACTTTGTGTATTGTTGCAACGCATGCTCATTTTAGTTAGCCAAAAATATGCTTTAGTCAGGCTGTCATCGTGTGTAGATCCTACATTAAATCAAACACACACAATTCAGTCTGGGTCTCTTGCTCCCCCGTCACTCTTTTGTCGTAGCACTCTTTCCAATTAAACAACTAACGATACCTTTTTACTTTTACTTTTTTCTTTCTTCACTATCTTTCACTACTTTCTATTTTTGTCCTTCTCACATTTTTCTATCTCGTACTTTATCCCGATTTCCTTCTCACACCCCCACTCCTCTACACCAAATATGTACAGCCATTTGAATCGAATTTAGCCTTTTCCTATGGAAGGGCGTGACTCGGCCTACTTTTTCAAAATATATTTCAGACTATAGTGTGTCGAGTGATCACAAGAACGCTTACAAAAGAAAAACACACAAACATACATACACACGCTCATTTCTATTTTCATGTTAAAAATATTTACCGTCATGCGTCAGAAGAGGAATTTTAATTCCAAACTCATTAAAAGCCTTCACAAAATTCGACCCGTTGTCTGTTACTGTTGAAACTAACTTTTTGCTGTCCAAGCCAAATGACAACTGAATTTCGTGAAGAAGCTCAGCAATTTTGTCGTAAGTATGAGTTCCTGAAAATCTTCGACACGCAATAGCAGCTGATTTTATTGTAAAAGTTTTGGAATCAATCTAAAAGGGAATTTCATAAATAGCATAGTGTTGAAATAGCTTTAATTTTCTGAAATTTTACCCAATGGGCAGTAACTCCCAAAAATCGCCTGGTACTACTCGACCAAACATCAGCCGTTGTACAAACGTAATCAGCATTTTTTAATATGGTACGAAGTTCATCCATATTTTCAATAAATCTGTTTTGTATGTGCTTTCCCAAGGTTCTTCTAGATAAGTGCTTCATATGCGCACTTTCATCTTTTGATAAAATATCTGTGAACAATAATTAAATAAAAAGTATTTAACACTCAGTATGAGTGAATTAAAGTGGGTTGGTGTCGAAATTCTGTATGTACAAAATTCTGTATTGCAAAATTCTGTATTAAAATATAATGCGAACAATGTTAAAGAGGTCATGCATTCATAATTCCGGAAGTCGAAACACCGGAAATCAATATTATGGAAGTCAATATTCTGGAAAAAGCCATTCCAACACTGTCTGCGCCATGCACAGTAATTCTGCGTTGAACACCTTTCTGCATAGACGGCCTTCGGCCGCGCTTATAAAAAATAACCCTGGGCTACGCCATGCCAAGTCCGGGTATGTGGTATGTCCTTCTGCGTATGACGAAAATCACAAAACTTGAATAAAGCAGAATTTTTCGCATTAGACATGCAGAATTTTGAAAAAGCAGAATTTTAAAAAAGCAGAATTTTGTTCAAGCAGAATTTGTTTGCAATTTACAGAATTTTGTCACCCAGAATTTTGTAATACAGAATAATGACACGCTCCCAACTAAAGTTATTCACCATCTACTAATTTTCTGAATGACGGCATTTCAACTGTGGAAAGGGGACTCATACTTTCGAGCACATAGGTAACAACATTGTCTTCATATTTTTTCTGACGGCTCGAACGGTTCAATTTTTTTATAGCACCAGATGTACTGTTCTCCAGCTTTTCCCGTTTTTTTCTGCACATAAGGCTTATATTGATTTTCATAAGCTTCTGTGTGCACTCTCTAGAAGAAAACATGCAAATTAAAACAAATTTTTTTCGTATTACGCAGATATCGAAGTTATGTCACTTGAGACTTTTTTAATGTTATGTAGGTCGTATCATACGGCTATCTTCAGCGGTTGATAGAGACGCAGGATGAGACCGTTATTGTACCTTTAAAATCAGGTGATCGAGTCTATTTGTTATTTTGTTGTATATGCTTAAGATGTCACACTTGTCTTATCTGTAGTGGAACAAACAAGAGGGCAAAAGGGAAAGGATATGGAACTTCTAATGTTTTTTTTACCGGAATGGGAACCGAAATATAAAATATAACCGATAAACAAATGATTTTATGTATAATGCCCTGAGAAGCTAAACAGTATTAAAGATAATACCTGCTGGTACCAACAAACAACATTCCACTATAAAATTTTAAACTCCTGATTGTAGCTTAGATACTTCTTTACAAATGTGCAAGTCCTGGATACCGGACGCGACATTAGACGTAGGTTTAAATCTGCATAAAAGGGAGCATAAGCAGCGCATTGAATATATATTAAAATATTTAGATATATAAACATTTTGTGGACTTTAAAAATTTAAAATACTTATACATATACGACGTCGCGACAAGAAATAGAAGTCATTTTTTAAAGCTTGTGAAAGTATGCAAACAGTTATTAAAAGTTTCAGTTTTGTTCGTAGAGTAAACCGATATAAACTTATAGGACATTATTTGAATCAACCTATGAAAGCGGGTTTACCGACTTGGTCTATTTTAGACGCCAATAAAATATCCTACTTGAATTTTCCAGAAAAAAATTATTTCATTTTTTTTAAGTACACATAACTATTTAACATCTGAATGCTGTTTGAATTCCACGTGCAGGTTTGCTTATAGGAAAAAGTTTTGTTGTTTTTTTCTAGGGGATCCCGGAATGACCCACGAATGACCCCCAAATGACCCCGAGGGAGTCCCCGAAAAGATCCCGGAATGACCCCCAAATGACCCTAAGGGACTCCCCAAAACCATCCCGAAATGACCCGAAATGACCCCGAGGGAGTCCCCAAAACCATCCCAGAATGAACCCCAAATGACCCCGAGGGTGTCCCCAAAAAGATCCCGGAATGACCCCAAATGACCGCTAGGGACTCCCCAAAACCATCCCGAAATGACCCCGAGGGAGTCCCCAAAAGCATCCCGAAATGACCCTCAAATGACCCCGAGGGAGTTCCCAAAAAGATCCCGGAATGACCCACGAATGACCCCCAAATGACCCCGAGGGAGTCCCAAAACCATCCCCAAATGACCCCCAAATGACCCCGAGGGAGTCCCCAAAACCATCCCCAAATGACCCCCAAATGACCCCGAGGGAGTCCCCGAAAAGATCCCGGAATGACCCACGAATGACCTCGAGGGAGTCCCCAAAACCATCCCAGAATGAACCCCAAATGACCCCGAGGGTGTCCCCAAAAAGATCCCGGAATGACCCCAAATGACCGCTAGGGACTCCCCAAAACTATCCCGAAATGACCCCAAATGACCCCGAGGGAGTCCCCAAAATCATCCCGGAATGACCCCCAAATGACTCCGAGGAAGTCCCCAAAAAGATCCCGGAATGACCCACGAATGACCCCCAAATGACCCCGAGGGAGTCCCCAAAACCATCCCCAAATGACCCCCAAATGACCCCGAGGGAGTCCCCGAAAAGATCCCGGAATGACCCCCAAATGACCCTAAGGGACTCCCCAAAACCATCCCGAAATGACCCCAAATGACCCCGAGGGAGTCCCCAAAATCATCCCGGAATGACCCCCAAATGACTCCGAGGAAGTCCCCAAAAAGATCCCGGAATGACCCACGAATTACCCCCAAATGACCCCGAGGGAGTCCCCAAAACCATCCCCAAATGACCCCGAGGGAGTCCCCGAAAAGATCCCGGAATGACCCCCAAATGACCCCGAGGGAGTCCCCAAAACCATCCCGAAATGACCCCCAAATGACCCCGAAATGACCCCGAGGGAGTCCCCAAAATCATCCCAGAATGACCCCCAAATGACCCCGAGGGAGTCCCCAAAAAGATCCCGGAATGACCCACGAATGACCCCAAATGACCCCGAGGCAGTCCCCAAAACCATCCCGAAATGACCCCCTAATGACCCCGAAATGACCCCGAGGGAGTCCCCAAAACCATCCCGAAATGACCCCCAAATGACCCCGAAATGACCTCGAGGGAGTCCCCAAAAAGATCCCGGAATGACCCACGAATGACCCCCAAATGACCCCTAGGGACTCCCAAAAGCCATCCCGAAATGACCCCGAAATGACCCCGAGGGAGTCCCCAAAATCATCCCAGAATGATCCCCAAATGACCCCGAGGGAGTCCCAAAAAGGTCACGGAATGACCCCGGGAGGACCCCGAGGTACTCCCCTAAACCATGCCAAAGTGTCCCAGAAATTACACCCAAACGGCCCCCAAAAACCCCGCGAATACTCCCCAAAATCATCTCAATATTACCCTAAGAAGCTTCAGAACTACACGCGAACTGGTTGCGCATATGGGTATATTTTCAGGGCATCTCGATGGTTTATTTTTTTATTTTTGGATAACTGAATAATAACTAAAATTTTATTGTTATTCCATATTTTGTAAATAATGAATAATAACTCAACTCTTTATTCAAAATTTGCAAAAATAAGAATGGGCGTTTATCATCAATTAGAATATTTTGAATAACGAGAAAATGTTATTCATTATTCAAGAAATGCTTGAATAAAAAATAACATGTTATTCATCACTCAAGTTTTCTTGAATAATGAATAAAAATTTATTTTTTATTTCTTCGTCAATGGTTATTCAAATTTGTTGATAACGCCCATCCCTGATATATACTATATATATATACTATATATACCACCATATATATACTATATATACCACCGATCTTTATGATTTTTTCAGACAACAATATATGCTATATACCTAAGCATTCGTTGAAATTTGAAGCCTCTAGCTCTTAAAATGGGGCAGTAATTACGAAAAGTTCCTTATCTGAACAATCGGTTGTGGGGGATATATACTATATATACGACCGATCTCATCAATTTTTTCAGGCAACAATATGTGCAATATACGAAAGTATATGGTGAAGTTTGAAGCTTCAATCTGTTAAATTGGGTAAGATATTACAAAAATCCTCTTTTTCTGAAAAATCGGTTGTATGGAGGATATATGCTATAGTGGTTCGATCCGGTCGGTTCCGACAAATGTCTAATCGGACACCCAAATACACCCGCTCACCAAATTTTATCAAGATATCTCAAAAATTGAGGGACTAGTTTGCATACAAACAGACAGACGGACAGACGGACATGGCTAAATCAACTCAGCTCTTCAACCTGATTATTTCGGTATACTTAATGGTGGGTCTATCTTTTTCCTTTAAGGACTTACAATTTTCGGTTTCGTGACGAAATTAATATACCATTTCATGTTCATGAAAGGTATAATAAAATCAAATAGAATAATAAAACAAAACTAAGTAGAATTGAACTGGAATAAAATAAAATTAAAATAAACGGAACCAAGATAGAATAATATAAGATAAAATACGACAAAATTAAATTAAATGCACCAGAAATAAAATAAATAAGAATAAAATAAACTTTAATAAAACGATAAAGATTACAAATAATAATAATAACGATAAAAGAAAAGCAATCACAGTAAACTTAACCTAAATAGTCAAGAAAGCATAAATTACAATAAAATAAAATAACATCAAATAAAATAAAATAAAACACAATAAAGGTAGAATAATTAGGAAGTTGAGGAAACTTTTAAAGAGGGAGTACAGGTACGCGTCAGGATGGTACCCCTACTAATCTAGCGTAAGAAAGAAATAGAAAAACTTAGAGTAGCAATTTTCTTAGGAGCCTTTGGGTTGTACTCGCCGTGGAAAAGAATATCCAATTAAGTCAGATACTCTCACATCTTAAAATACACTTACCCTTGAGTTTTCTTTTGCTTAGGGTTTCCCTTATAATAATTTTTCATAAGCCTTAGTATAACCTTAGTTATATAGCCTGTAATGCCATGTATATACGGAATAAGTTTTTACTGAAATGTTTTGATTATGAATGTTGAATAAAATTTGTATTCTAAAATGGGAATGCTGGCGGTCCTTTTGACTTAGAAGGCACTAGGTAATACAGGTAAGGGACCACCGGAATACAGGTGCGACGGTGGCCATGGATTTGAGGGTGGGTATAAGCACCGGGCGTCGCAACAACACCCGCGGCGCCCCCAAGATATATTCGGCCCTTTTATTTGTATTTTTATTTTTCAGCCGTTTTTTTTCTGATTTTTATTTTGAACTTGTGGTAACCGGTCATTTCCGGTTCGGTAATTATTTTTTGAATTTAAATTTTGAATGTTTTAACGGTCTGTCCGTGACATCCGCTTCGACCGGATGTTGTTTTAGTCCATTTGAGCGTTTTGAATTAGTTCTGCGCTTTTGTCAGTTTTTTTTTAAAGGCATGATATGACCTTTTTTTCTGATTATGGCGCAGGAACAGTAAGGTTGGCAAGGACCCGCCCCAGCCGACAATGACTAGCCACTGTGCACCACCACATCATGCCGACCGCCTTCCTTACTGCTTACATCGAAAATGCGATTCCATAACAAGCACTCTATTCAAAAGTCTTTTCAAAAACGTCCTACCTGGGAATTTTACTCAAAAATGCCCTGCCGCAAAATTTGATTGAAGAACGCCCTATTTCAAAATTTTTTTCATCTCGGTATAAATTCAATACATTTTGAGCTGAGATAAATTCTGAGATGACGCGTTCTTCAATCAAATTCTAAGATAGGGCGTTTTCGAAAAAAAATTCTGATGTAGGGTGTTTTTAAAAAGAGTTTTGAGGTGGGGCGTTTTTGAAAAGCGTTTTGAAAAAGATGGATATTAGACTCAGCAGTCGATTTACTTAAGTACCTAATGTTATCTTTTTGCGTTTTGTTTTCTTTCATAACTAAATCGTTTATAAGCTAATGAATTTAAAAGTGTGCATTTAATACAACAGAGGGTATTACACTATTACCTTCGTAGCAGAAAAAAACATGGCATATGTATGTATGTGTATCCCTTCTTTTAAACTATACCCAAATAGCAAAAACTCAATGGCCCGTAGTCATAGTCGAAATAAAATAGAGTTTTATTGGTTTAAACATGGTTCCAAATTATATATCACTAGCCTTTACCCGCGGCCCCGTCCGCAAGGAGAAAATTAAATATATGGGATATTCACGTTAGCCTGCTTATCAAGTTATCTGTTTAAAAAGATGTTTCTGTCTAATACATTTTATTTTTGTAATTGAGTAAAAAAAGAACTAAATGAGCTGATAACCTGATAGGATCCCCAAATTATCCCGAAATTATCCACAAAAATCCACAAAATGACCCCGACGCTATCGCGGACAGATCCCGAAAACCATCTAGAAATGCCACGAAAGGGTCTCCAAAAGTTCCCGGAATAGTCCCAAAAATCCGAAATGACAACGACACGATTCTAGACTTATCCAGATAACCACAATGAAATGATGCCTGAAGGGTACCAAAATGATCCCGAAAAAGTCCCGAAATGACCCTGACGGGCTCCCCGACGGTTCTCAAAAACCATCCAGGAAATATCCAGGAAGGGTCCTTAGGGGATCCACGACGGATCGTGAAAACCATACAGAAATGATTCCGGAAGGGTCCCAAAATGATCCCGTATTAGTCCCGCAAAGTCCTGAAATGACCCAGACGGGATCCCAGACGAATTCCAAAAACTATCCAGAAATGATGGCGGAAAGGTCCTTAAATGATCCCCTAATAGTCCCGAAATGACCCTGACGGGATTTCGAACGGACTCCTAAATGACCCTGACGGGATCCCGGACAGATCTCGAAATCCATCCAGAAATGATCTTGGAAGGGCCCAAAATAATCCCGAAACAATCTCCGAAAAGTTCAGAAATTACCCTGACGGGATCCGAAATGATGCCGAAATGTCCTGAAATGATCCCCTAATAGTCCCGAAATTACCGAAAACCATCCAGAAATTATGCCGGAAGGGACCCCAAATGATCCCGAATACCATACAGAAATGATGCCGGAAAATACCCCAAATGATCCCGAAATAGTCCCGAAAAAGTTCCGAAATGACCCTGACGGGCTCCCAGATGGTTCTCAAAAACCATCCAGAAAATATCCAGGAAGGGTCCTTAGGGGATCCACGACGGATCGCGAAAACCATAGAGAAATGATTCCGGAAGGGTCCCAAAATGATCCCGTATTAGTCCCGAAAAGTACTGAAATGACCCCGACGGGATCCCAGACGGATTCCGAAAACTATCCAGAAATGATGCCGGAATGTCCTCAAATGATCCCCTAATAGTCCCGAAATTACCGAAAACCATCCAGAAATTTATGCCGAAAGGGTCCCCAAATGATCCGATACCAGTCGATAAAAAGTCCCGAAATAACCCCGACGGGATCCCGGACGGATCCTCAAAATCATATAGAAATGATGCCGGAAGGTACCCCGAATGATCCCGAAATAGTCCCGAAATTACCCTGGCAGGATCCCGTACGGATCCCGAAAACCATCCAGAAATGATGCCGAAAGGGTCCCCAAATCATCCCGTATTAGTCGAGAAAAAGTCCTGAATTGACCCCGTCGGGATCCCGGATGGATCCTCAAAACCATATAGAAATGATGCCGGAAGGTACCCCAAATGATCCCGAAATAGTCCCGAAATGACCCTGGCAGGATCCCGTACGAATCCCGAAAACCATCCAGAAATAATGCCGAAAGGGTCCCCAAATCATCACGTATTAGTCGAGAAAAAGTCCTGAATTGACCCCGTCGGGATCCCGGATGGATCCCAAAAACTATCCAGAAATGATGCCGGAAGGTATCCCGAAATAGTCCCGAAATGACCCTGACGGGATCCCGGACGGATCCCTAAAACCATCTAGAAATGGTGCCGGAAGGTACCTCAAATGATACCGAAATAGTACCGAAATGACCCCGACGGGATCCCGGACGGATCCCGAAAACCATCTAGAAATGATGCCGGAAGGTACCCCAAATGATCCCGAAATAGTCCCGAAATGACCCCGACGGGATACCGGACGGACCCCGAAAACCATCCAGAAATGATGCCGAAAGCGTCCCCAAATGATCCCGTATTAGTTGAGAAAAATTCCCGAAATGACCCCGACGGGATCCCGGACAGATCCTCAAAACCATATAGAAATGATGCCGGAAAGTACCCCAAATGATCCCGTATAAGTCGAGAAAAAGTCCCGAAATGACCAAGACGGGATCCCGGACGGATCCCTAAAACCATCTAGCAATGATGCCGGAAGCTACCCCAAATTATCCCGTATTAGTCGAGAAAAAGTCCAGAAATGACCCCGACGGGATCCCTGATGGATCCCGAAAACCATCTAGAAATGATGCCGGAAGGTACCTCAAAGGAACCCCCATTAGTCGAGAAAAAGTCCCAAAATGACCCTGAAGGGATCCCGACCGGATCCCGAAAACCATACAGAAATGATGCCGAAAAGGTCCCCAAATGATCCCGTATTAGTCGAGAAAAAGTCCCGAAATGACCCCGACGGGATCCCGGACGGATCCCGAAAACCATTGGGAAGTGATACCAAAAGGGTCCCCAAATGATCCCGTATTAGTCGAGAAAGGGCCCCGAAATGACCCTGAAGGGATCCGGACGGAACCCGAAAACCATCCAGAAATGATGCCGAAAGGGTCCTGAAATGATCCCGTATCAGTCGAGAAAAAGTCCAGAAATGACCCCGACGGGATCCCGGACGGATCCCGAAAACCGTCCAGAAATGATGCCGGAAGGGTCCCCAAATGATCGCGAAATAGTCCCGAAAATGTCCCAAAATAATCCCGACGGAATCCCGGACGGATCCCGAAAACTATACACAAATGATCCCGGAAGGGTCCCAAAATAATCCCGGAATAGTCCCGAAAAAGTCCAGAAATGACCCCGGCGGGATCGCGGACGGATCCCGAAAACCATCCAGAAATGATCCCGGAAGGGTCTCGATATGACCCAAACGGGATTACAAATAGGATGAAGATAATTATAAAACCATGTTAATAAGGCAACAGGCGCGTTGGAGCGAATGAAGAGTTACAAAGAAACATACAGGTAAAGCTAATAAAAGCGGGCTAATAAAAACAATTGAAGGAGGGCGGATGGCGGGAGGAGGAGAGTACCACTGATCGTTTTTCCAAAAATGTTTAGATCTCGATCTGTATGAGCCAGATACCAAAAATTATTGATTTTAGGACAAAATTTACATTGAGTTATAACAATTTATAGATTTTGCACGAGAGGGGAAAGGAGGGGGGGTATCACTGCTCACTTTGTAAGCCCTCGACTTATTTCACCCATTGAGTTTGTAATATTGGTGAAGGTCAGTATACGTAAAGTTATAATGTGTAAAAATTGTTAAAAAGTAATTATTCGAAGGGGTCGTGGGACCCCCTTCCCCCTTTCCATGTTCGAAAAAAATTTCGCCAGTAGCCTATTATCTCTGTCCCAAATTTCATAAAAATCCGTGAAGCCGTTCTGGCGTGAATCAGTCGCAAAGACAAAAAAATATAATAATTAAATTATAACTGTTACTAGGGGGCGGAGACCACGCCCCTTTTGAAAAATATATAGCTAGTAGATCCTTCTAGACTATTGGCTATATGCGTGCCAAATTTCATACAAATCCGTCCAGCCGTTCTTGCGTAATTGAGTCACAAAGACAAACGTCTGGACAAACATCCAAACATCCAAACATCTTCAAATCCAAACTTTGCCATTTATAATATACTAGCCTTTACCCGCGGCCCCGTCCGCAAGGAGAAAATGAAATATGTGGGCTATTCACGTTAGCCTGCTTATAAAGTTATCTGTTTAAAATTTTTTTTCTGTCTAATGCATTATATTTTTGTAATTGAGTAAAAAAAAGAACTTTTTGAGCTGATAACCTGATAGGATCCCAAAATGATAACGAAATTATCCAGAAAAAGCCACGAAATGACCCCGACGCTATCGCGGACGGATCCCGAAAACCATCCAGAAACGCCCCGGAAGTGTTTCCAAAAGTTCCCGAAATAGTCCCAAAAAAACCCGAAATGACAACGACACGATCCTAGACTTATCCAGATAACCACACAGAAATGATGCCTGAAGGGTACCAAATTGATCCCGAAATAGTCCCGAAAAAGTTCCGAAATTAACCTGACGGGCTCCCGGACGGACCTCAGAAACCATCCAGAAAATATCCAGGAAGGGTCCCTAAATTATCCCGACTAACTCCAGAAAAAGTTCCGAAATGGCTCCGAGGGGATCCACGATGGATCGCGAAAACCATACAGAAATGATTCCGGAAGGATTCCAAAATGATCCCGAAATAGTCCGGAATTGACCCAGATGGGATCCCGCACAGATCCAGAAATGATCCCGGAAGGGTGCAAGAACTATCCCGGAAAAGTAACAAAAAATCCCGAAATGGCTCCTACGGCATCCCGGACGGATCCAGAAATGATCTCGGAAGGGTCCTCAAATGATCCCAAAATGGTCCCGAAATGACCCTGATGGATCCGGCAAACCATCAAGAAATTATGCCGAAAGGGTCCCAAAACGATCCCGAAATAATACAGAAAAAGTCACGAAACGACCCCTAGAGGATCCCCAAATGATCCCGTATTAGCCCCGGAAAGGTCCCGAAATAACCCCGACGGGATCCCGGACAAATCCCGAAAACCATCCAGAAATGATGCCGGATGGAATCCCAAATGATTCCGTAAAATTCCCGCATTGATTCCGACGGGATCCCGAACGGATACCGAAAATCATCCAGAAGTGATGCCGCAAAGGTCCTCAAATGATCACCTAATAGTCCCGAAATGACCCTTAAGGGGTCATGGACGGATCCCATAAACCATCCAGAAATGATCCCGATATATTCCCGAAGAAGTCCCGAAATGACCCTGACGGGATCTCGAACGCACCCCTAAATGACCCTGACTGGATCCCGGACAGATCCCGAAATCCATCAAGAAATGATCTTGGGAGGGACCCCAAATGATCCCGAAAAAGTCCCGCAATGATTCCGAGGGAATCCTGATCGGATACCGATAACCATCCAGAAGTGATGCCGGAAAGGTCCTCAAATGATCACCTAATACCAAAATGACCCTGACGGCATCCCGGACTGATCCCAAAATCCATCCAGAAATGATCTTGGGAAGGTCCCAAAATTATCCCGAAATAGTCTCGGAAAAGTTCAGAAATTACCCTGACGGGTTCCCGGACGAATCCTGAAAGCCATCTCTAAATGATCCCGAAAAAGTCCCGAAATGACCCTGACTGGACCCCGAAAGGATCCCGAAAACTATCCAGAAATGATGCCGGAAATGTCCTCAAATGAACACCTAATAGTTCCGAAAAGACCCTGACGGGATCCCGAACGGATCCCGACAACTATCTAGAAATGATGCCGAAAGGGCCCGCAAATGATCCCGTATTAGTCGAGAAAAAGTCCCGAAATGAACCCGAGGGGATGCCGGACGAATCCCAAAAACCAGCCAGAAATGATGCCGGAAGGGACACCAAATGATCCCGAAAAAGTCCCGCAATAATTCCGACGGGATCCTGAGCGGATACCGAAAACCATCCAGAAGTGATGCCGAAAAAGTCCTCAAATGATCACCTAATAGTCCCAAAATGACCCTGACGGCATCCCGGACAGATCCCGAAATCCATCCAGAAATGATCTTGGGAGGGTCCCAAAATTATCCCGAAATAGTCTGGGAAAAGTCCAGAAATTACCCTGACGGATACCGGACGAATCCTGAAAACCAATCTTAAATGATGCCGAAAAAGTCCCGAAATGACCCTGATGGGACCCGGAAAGGATCCCGAAAACTAATCAGAAATGATGCCGGAAAGGTCCTCAAATGATCTCCCAATAGTTCCGAAAAGACCCTGACGGGATCCCGAACGGATCCCGACAACTATCCAGAAATGATACCGAAAGGGCCCGCAAATGATCCCGTATTAGTCGAGAAAAAGTCCCGAAATGACCCCGACGGGATGCCTGACGAATCCCAAAAACCATCCAGAAATGATTTTGGAAGGGACCCCAATGATCCCGAAAAAGTCCCGCAATTATTCCGACGGGAATCTGAACGGATACCGAAAACCATCCAGAAGTGATGCCGGAACGGTCCTCAAATGTTCACCTAATAGTCCCAAAATGACCCTGAGGGCATCCCGGACAAATCCCGAAATCCATCCAGAAATGATCTTGGGAAGGTCCCAAAATGATCCCGAAATAGTTTCGGAAAAGTCCAGAAATTACCCTGACGGGTTCCCGGACGAATCCTGAAAGCCATCCTTAAATGATCCCGAAAAAACCCCGAAATGACCCTGACGGGATCCCCAAAGGATTCCAAAAACTATCCAGAAATGATGCCGGAAAGGTCCTCAAATGATCCCCTAATAGTTCCGAAATGACCGTGACGGGATCCCGAACGGATCCCGACAACTATCCAGAAATTATGCCGAAAGGGTCCGCAAATGATCCCGTATTAGTCGAGAAAAAGTCCCGAAATGACCCCGACGGGATCCCGGACGAATCCCAAAAACCATCCAGAAATGATGCCGGTAGGTATCCCAAATGATCCCGAAATAATCTCGAAATGACCTCGTCGGCATCCCGGATGGATACCGTAAATTATCCAGAAAAGATGCCGGAAAGGTCCACAAATGATCCCCTAATAGTCCCGAAATTACCCTGATGGGATCCCGGACGGATCCCGAAAACCATCCAGAAATGACGCCGGAAGAGCCCCCAAATGATCCCGAAAAAGTCCCCAAATGACCCCGACGATATCCCGGACGGATCCCGAAAACCATCCAGAAATGATGCCGGAAGAGCCCCCAAATGATCCCGAAAAAGTCCCCAAATGACCCCGACGAGATCCCGCACGGATCCCGAAAACCATCCAGAAATGATGCCGGAAGAGCCCCAAATGATCCCGAAAAAGTCCCCAAATGACCCCGACATACTCCAGAAAAGGTTCCGAAATGGCTCCGAGGGAATCAACGACGGATCGCGAAAACCATACAGAAATGAATCCGGAAGGATCCCAAAATGATCCCGAAATAGTCCGGAAATGACCCAGATGGGATCCCGCACAGATCCAGAAATGATCCCGGAAGGGTCCAAAAACTATCCCGGAAAAGTAACAAAAAATCCCGACATGGCTCCTACGGCATCCCGGACGGATCCAGAAATGATCTCGGAAGGGTCCCCAAATGATCCCAAAATGGTCCCGAAATGACCCTGATGGATCCGGCAAACCATCAAGAAATTAAGCCGGAAGGGTCCCCAAATGATCCCGAAATAAAACAGAAAAAGTCACGAAACGACCCCTAGAGGATCCCCAAATGATCACGTATTAGCCCAAAAAAGTCCCAAAATGACCCTGACGGGATCCCGAAAGGATTCCGAAAACAATACAGAAATGATGCCGGAAAGGTCCTCAAATGATCCCCTAATAGTCCCGAAATGACCGTGACGGGATCCCGACAACTATCCAGAAATGATGCCGAAAGGGTCCGCAAATGATCCCGTATTAGTCGAAAAAAAGTCCCGAAAGGACCACGACGGGATCCCGAACGAATCCCAAAAACCATCCAGAAATGATGCCGGTAGGTATCCCAAATGATACCGAAATAGTCCCGAAATGACCTCGTCGGCATCCCGGACGGATCCCGAAAATTATCCAGAAATGATGCCGGAAAGGTTCCCAAATGATCCCCTAATAGTCCCGAAATTACCCTAATGGGATCCCGGACGGATCCCACAAAACCATCCAGAAATGATGCCGAAAGGGTTCCCAAATGATCCCGTATTAGCCGCGAAAAAGTCCCGAAATGACCCCGACGGGATCCCGGACGGATCCCGAAAACCATCCAGAAATGATGCCGAAAGGGTTCCCAAATGATCCCGTATTAGTCGCGAAAAAGTCCCTAAATGACCCCGACGGGATCCCGGACGGATCCCGAAAACCATCCAGAAATGATGCCGGATGAGCCCCAAAATGATCCCGAAAAAGTCCCCAAATGACCCCGACGAGATCCCAGACGGATCCCGAAAACCATCCAGAAATGATGCCGGAAGAGCCCCCAAATGATCCCGAAAAAGTCCCCAAATGACCCCGACGATATCCCGGACGGATCCCGAAAACCATCCAGAAATGATGTCGGAAGAGCCCTCAAATGATCCCGAAAAAGTCCCCATATGACCCCGACGAGATCCCGCACGGATCCCGAAAACCATCCAGAAATGATGCCGGAAGGGTCCCCAAATGATCGCGAAATAGTCCCGAAATGATTCCGGAATAGTCCCGAAAATGTTCCAAAATAACCCCGACGGGATCCCGGACGGATCCCGTAAACCCGGACGGATCCCGTAAACTATACAGAAATGATCCCGGAAGGGTCCCAAAATGATCCCGAAATAGTCCCGAAAAAGTCCCGAAATTACCCCGGCGTAATCCCGGACCGATCCCGAAAACCATCCAGAAATGATCCCGGAAGGGTCTCGATATGACCCTTACGGGATTACAAATAAGGTGAAGCTAATTATAAAACCATGTTAATAAGGCAGCAGGCGCATTGGAGCGAATAAAAATTTAGATAGAAACATACAGGTAAAGCTAATAAAAGCGTGCTAATAAAAACAATTGATGGAGGGCGGATGGCGGGAGTAGAGGAGAGGACCACTGATCGTTCCTCCAAAAATGTCTAGATCTCGTTCTGGATGTACCAGATACCAAAAACTATTGATTTAGGAGAAAATTTAGATTGAGTTATAACAATTTATGGATTTTACACCAGAGGGGGAGATAAAGGGGGGCGGTCGGAGGGTGTCACTGCTTACTTTGTAAGCCCTCGACTTATTTGACCCCTTGAGTCTGTGATATTGGTAAAGTTATAATGTGTAAAAATTATGAAAAATAATTTCTCGAAGGGTCGTGGGACCCCCACCCCTCTTTCAATGTTCGAAAAAAATTTCGCTAGTAGACTACTGTCTGTGTCCCAAATTTCATAAAAATCCGTGTAGCCATTCTGGCGTGATTCAGTCGCAAAGACGAAAAAATATAATAATTAAATTATAACTGTTCCTAGGGGGCGGGGACCACGCCCCTTTTGAAAAATATATAGCTAGTAGATCCTTCTACACTATTGGCTATATGTGTGCAAAATTTCATCCAAATCGGTCCAGCCGTTCTTGCGTTATTGAGTCACAAAGACAAACGTCTGGACAAACATCCAAACATCCAAACATCCAAACATCCAAACATCTAAACATCCAAACATCCAAACATCTTAACATCCAAACTTTCCCATTTATAATATATATTAGATAGCCTTTACCCGCGGCCCCGTCCGCAAGGAGAAAATGAAATATGTGGGCTATTTACGTTAGCCTGCTTATAAAGTTATCTGTTAAAAATTTTTTTTCTGTCTAATGCATTTTATTTTTGTAATTGAGTAAAAAAAAGAACTTTATGAGCTGATAACCTGATAGGATCCCAAAATGATAACGAAATTATCCAGAAAAAGCCATGACCCCGACGCTATCGCGGACGGATCCCGAAAACCACCCAGAAACGCCCCGGAAGTGTTTCCAAAAGTTCCCGAAGTAGTCCCAAAAAAACCCGAAATGACAGCGACACGATTCTAGACTTATCCAGATAACCACACAGAAATGATGCCTGAAGGGTACCAAATTGATCCCGAAATAGTCCCGAAAAAGTTCCGAAATTACCCTGACGGGCTCCCGGACGGATCTCAGAAACCATCCAGAAAATATCCAGGAAGGGTCCCTAAATTATCTCGACTAACTCCAGAAAAAGTTCCGAAATGGCTCCGAGGGGATCCACGATGGATCGCGAAAACCATACAGAAATGATCCCAGAAGGATTCCAAAATGATCCCGAAATAGTCCGGAATTGACCCAGATGGGATCCCGCACAGATCCAGAAATGATCCCGGAAGGGTGCAAAAACTATCCCGGAAAAGTAACAAAAAATCCCGAAATGCCTCCTACGGCATCCCGGACGGATCCAGAAATGATCTCGGAAGGGTCCCCAAATGATCCCAAAATGGTCCCGAAATGACCGTGATGGATCCGGCAAACCATCAAGAAATTATGCCGAAAGGGTCCCAAAATGATCCCGAAATAATACAGAAAAAGTCACGAAACGACCCCTAGAGGATCCCCAAATGATCCCGTATTAGCCCCGAAAAGGTCCCGAAATAACCCCGACGGGATCCCGGACAAATCCCGAAAACCATCCAGAAATGATGCCGGAAGGAATCCCAAATGATTCCGAAAAAGTCCCGCATTGATTCCGAGGGAATCCCGAACGGATACCGAAAATCATCCAGAAGTGATGCCGGAAAGGTCCTCAAATGATCACCTAATAGTCCCGAAATGACCCTTAAGGGGTCATGGACGGATCCCATAAACCATTCAGAAATGATCCCGATATATTCCTGAAGAAGTCCCGAAATGACCCTAACGGGATCTCGAACGCACCCCTAAATGACCCTGACGGGATCCCGGACAGATCCCGAAATCCATCCAGAAATGATCTTGGGAGGGACCCCAAATGATCCCGAAAAAGTCCCGCAATGATTCCGAGGGGATCCTGATCGTATACCGATAACCATCCAGAAGTGATGCCGGAAAGGTCCTCAAATGATCACCTAATATCAAAATGACCCTGACGGCATCCCGGACTGATCCCAAAATCAATCCAGAAATGATCTTGGGAAGGTCCCAAAATTATCTCGAAATAGTCTCGGAAAAGTCCAGAAATTACCCTGACGGATACCGGACGAATCCTGAAAGCCATCTCTAAATGATCCCGAAAAAGTCCCGAAATGACCCTGACTGGACCCCGAAAGGATTCCGAAAACTATCCAGAAATGATGCCGGAAATGTCCTCAAATGATCACCTAATAGTTCCGAAAAGACCCTGACGGGATCCCGAACGGATCCCGACAACTATCTAGAAATGATGCCGAAAGGGCCCGCAAATGATCCCGTATTAGTCGAGAAAAAGTCCCGAAATGAACCCGACGGGATGCCGGACGAATCCCAAAAACCAGCCAGAAATGTTGCCGGAAAGGACACCAAATGATCCCGAAAAAGTCCCGCAATAATTCCGACGGGATCCTGAGCGGATACCGAAAACCATCCAGAAGTGATGCCGAAAAGGTCCTCAAATGATCACCTAATGGTCCCAAAATGACCCTGACGGCATCCCGCACAGATCCCGAAATCCATCCAGAAATGATATTGGGAGGGTCCCAAAATTATCCCGAAATAGTCTGGGAAAAGTCCAGAAATTACCCTGACGGATACCGGACGAATCCTGAAAACCAATCTTAAATGATGCCGAAAAAGTCCCGAAATGACCCTGATGGGACCCGGAAAGGATCCCGAAAACTAACCAGAAATGATGCCGGAAAGGTCCTCAAATGATCTCCCAATAGTTCCGAAATGACCCTGACGGGATCCCGAACGGATCCCGACAACTATCCAGAAATGATACCGAAAGGGCCCGCAAATGATCCCGTATTAGTCGAGAAAAAGTCCCGAAATGACCCCGACGGGATCCCGGACGAATCCCAAAAACCATCCAGAAATGATTTTGGAAGGGACCCCAATGATCCCGAAAAAGTCCCGCAATTATTCCGACGGGAATCTGAACGGATACCGAAAACAATCCAGAAGTGATGCCGGAACGGTCCTCAAATGCTCACCTAATAGTCCCAAAATGACCCTGAGGGCATCCCGGACAAATCCCGAAATCCATCCAGAAATGATCTTGGGAAGGTCCCAAAATGATCCCGAAATAGTCTCGGAAAAGTCCAGAAATTACCCTGACGGGTTCCCGGACGAATCCTGAAAGCCATCCTTAAATGATCCCGAAAAAGTCCCAAAATGACCCTGACGGGATCCAGAAAGGATTCCGAAAACAATACGTAATTTGATGCCGGAAAGGTCCTCAAATGATCCCCTAATAGTCCCGAAATGACCGTGACGGGATCCCGACAACTATCCAGAAATGATGCGGAAAGGGTCCGCAAATGATCCCGTATTAGTCGAAAAAAGTCCCGAAAGGACCACGACGGGATCCCGGACGAATCCCAAAAACCATCCAGAAATGATGCCGGTAGGTATCCCAAATGATCCCGAAATAGTCCCGAAATGACCTCGTCGGCATCCCGGACGGATCCCGAAAATTATCCAGAAATGATGCCGGAAAGGTTCCCAAATGATCCCCTAATAGTCCCGAAAAGACCCGTTCGGGATCCCGACAACTATCCAGAAATGATACCGAAAGGGCCCGCAAATGATCCCGTATTAGTCGAGAAAAAGTCCCGAAATGACCCCGACGGGATGCCTGACGAATCCCAAAAACCATCCAGAAATGATTTTGGAAGGGACCCCAATGATCCCGAAAAAGTCCCGCAATTATTCCGACGGGAATCTGAACGGATACCGAAAACCATCCAGAAGTGATGCCGGAACGGTCCTCAAATGTTCACCTAATAGTCCCAAAATGACCCTGAGGGCATCCCGGACAAATCCCGAAATCCATCCAGAAATGATCTTGGGAAGGTCCCAAAATGATCCCGAAATAGTTTCGGAAAAGTCCAGAAATTACCCTGACGGGTTCCCGGACGAATCCTGAAAGCCATCCTTAAATGATCCCGAAAAAACCCCGAAATGACCCTGACGGGATCCCCAAAGGATTCCAAAAACTATCCAGAAATGATGCCGGAAAGGTCCTCAAATGATCCCCTAATAGTTCCGAAATGACCGTGACGGGATCCCGAACGGATCCCGACAACTATCCAGAAATTATGCCGAAAGGGTCCGCAAATGATCCCGTATTAGTCGAGAAAAAGTCCCGAAATGACCCCGACGGGATCCCGGACGAATCCCAAAAACCATCCAGAAATGATGCCGGTAGGTATCCCAAATGATCCCGAAATAATCTCGAAATGACCTCGTCGGCATCCCGGATGGATACCGTAAATTATCCAGAAAAGATGCCGGAAAGGTCCACAAATGATCCCCTAATAGTCCCGAAATTACCCTGATGGGATCCCGGACGGATCCCGAAAACCATCCAGAAATGACGCCGGAAGAGCCCCCAAATGATCCCGAAAAAGTCCCCAAATGACCCCGACGATATCCCGGACGGATCCCGAAAACCATCCAGAAATGATGCCGGAAGAGCCCCCAAATGATCCCGAAAAAGTCCCCAAATGACCCCGACGAGATCCCGCACGGATCCCGAAAACCATCCAGAAATGATGCCGGAAGAGCCCCAAATGATCCCGAAAAAGTCCCCAAATGACCCCGACATACTCCAGAAAAGGTTCCGAAATGGCTCCGAGGGAATCAACGACGGATCGCGAAAACCATACAGAAATGAATCCGGAAGGATCCCAAAATGATCCCGAAATAGTCCGGAAATGACCCAGATGGGATCCCGCACAGATCCAGAAATGATCCCGGAAGGGTCCAAAAACTATCCCGGAAAAGTAACAAAAAATCCCGACATGGCTCCTACGGCATCCCGGACGGATCCAGAAATGATCTCGGAAGGGTCCCCAAATGATCCCAAAATGGTCCCGAAATGACCCTGATGGATCCGGCAAACCATCAAGAAATTAAGCCGGAAGGGTCCCCAAATGATCCCGAAATAAAACAGAAAAAGTCACGAAACGACCCCTAGAGGATCCCCAAATGATCACGTATTAGCCCAAAAAAGTCCCAAAATGACCCTGACGGGATCCCGAAAGGATTCCGAAAACAATACAGAAATGATGCCGGAAAGGTCCTCAAATGATCCCCTAATAGTCCCGAAATGACCGTGACGGGATCCCGACAACTATCCAGAAATGATGCCGAAAGGGTCCGCAAATGATCCCGTATTAGTCGAAAAAAAGTCCCGAAAGGACCACGACGGGATCCCGAACGAATCCCAAAAACCATCCAGAAATGATGCCGGTAGGTATCCCAAATGATACCGAAATAGTCCCGAAATGACCTCGTCGGCATCCCGGACGGATCCCGAAAATTATCCAGAAATGATGCCGGAAAGGTTCCCAAATGATCCCCTAATAGTCCCGAAATTACCCTAATGGGATCCCGGACGGATCCCACAAAACCATCCAGAAATGATGCCGAAAGGGTTCCCAAATGATCCCGTATTAGCCGCGAAAAAGTCCCGAAATGACCCCGACGGGATCCCGGACGGATCCCGAAAACCATCCAGAAATGATGCCGAAAGGGTTCCCAAATGATCCCGTATTAGTCGCGAAAAAGTCCCTAAATGACCCCGACGGGATCCCGGACGGATCCCGAAAA
Source organism: Eurosta solidaginis (assembly GCF_040869045.1). Taxonomy (NCBI): domain Eukaryota; kingdom Metazoa; phylum Arthropoda; class Insecta; order Diptera; family Tephritidae; genus Eurosta; species Eurosta solidaginis. Next base: position 51,135 of record NW_027137262.1, on the reverse strand, counting down.
CCATCCAGAAATGATGCCGGATGAGCCCCAAAATGATCCCGAAAAAGTCCCCAAATGACCGCGACGAGATCCCAGACGGATCCCGAAAACCATCCAGAAATGATGCCGGAAGAGCCCCCAAATGATCCCGAAAAAGTCCCCAAATGACCCCGACGATATCCCGGACGGATCCCGAAAACCATCCAGAAATGATGTCGGAAGAGCCCTCAAATGATCCCGAAAAAGTCCCCATATGACCCCGACGAGATCCCGCACGGATCCCGAAAACCATCCAGAAATGATGCCGGAAGGGTCCCCAAATGATCGCGAAATAGTCCCGAAATGATTCCGGAATAGTCCCGAAAATGTTCCAAAATAACCCCGACGGGATCCCGGACGGATCCCGTAAACCCGGACGGATCCCGTAAACTATACAGAAATGATCCCGGAAGGGTCCCAAAATGATCCCGAAATAGTCCCGAAAAAGTCCCGAAATTACCCCGGCGTAATCCCGGACCGATCCCGAAAACCATCCAGAAATGATCCCGGAAGGGTCTCGATATGACCCTTACGGGATTACAAATAAGGTGAAGCTAATTATAAAACCATGTTAATAAGGCAGCAGGCGCATTGGAGCGAATAAAAATTTAGATAGAAACATACAGGTAAAGCTAATAAAAGCGTGCTAATAAAAACAATTGATGGAGGGCGGATGGCGGGAGTAGAGGAGAGGACCACTGATCGTTCCTCCAAAAATGTCTAGATCTCGTTCTGGATGTACCAGATACCAAAAACTATTGATTTAGGAGAAAATTTAGATTGAGTTATAACAATTTATGGATTTTACACCAGAGGGGGAGATAAAGGGGGGCGGTCGGAGGGTGTCACTGCTTACTTTGTAAGCCCTCGACTTATTTGACCCCTTGAGTCTGTGATATTGGTAAAGTTATAATGTGTAAAAATTATGAAAAATAATTTCTCGAAGGGTCGTGGGACCCCCACCCCTCTTTCAATGTTCGAAAAAAATTTCGCTAGTAGACTACTGTCTGTGTCCCAAATTTCATAAAAATCCGTGTAGCCATTCTGGCGTGATTCAGTCGCAAAGACGAAAAAATATAATAATTAAATTATAACTGTTCCTAGGGGGCGGGGACCACGCCCCTTTTGAAAAATATATAGCTAGTAGATCCTTCTACACTATTGGCTATATGTGTGCAAAATTTCATCCAAATCGGTCCAGCCGTTCTTGCGTTATTGAGTCACAAAGACAAACGTCTGGACAAACATCCAAACATCCAAACATCCAAACATCCAAACATCTAAACATCCAAACATCCAAACATCTTAACATCCAAACTTTCCCATTTATAATATATATTAGATTAGATATTAGATATTAGATTTCAAATCTGTTATAGTCCACTTAAACACTATTTTACCTCTAAAGAGTATTTTAAATTTAAAATTACATGAGCCCGATTTTAATTTTTTTAAATAGGTTTTAAGTTGGTGGTCTGCTGTCAAAAGTTGCGAGAAATTAAATAATTTGCTATTTTAACGCGATGAACTTAAATGGAAGTGAAAAAAGTTTCCCCGACAAGCAAATATACGGCAGGAACTAATTTATTATACCTAGAGTGCATATTAATATGTTTGTGACGAAAATTACACAATTTTAAAATGTGCGATGGTTACTTGGCTCCACATATGCGAAATCTTTAAATAAGACTATTCCGCATTCAAAGATATTTGTGAGTTTTGATATTTTAGTATCTTTTGAGGAAAAAGTACCATCCTATACTGATTTTGGCATTAAATTTAGAAATAAATATTCAATGAAAGGAATTATTTACCACAGGCATTGATTTTTAGTACATGTCAAAAAATTTCGGGAGAGGTGTCAAATGGCGCACTTTAATTTCGGAAGCAATAATCCGAAGGCGGCAAAGTAATACTTGTACTCTGTCAAGATATTTTTGCAAAAAAAAGTTTAAGACTTTCATGTGGTTGATGTAATTTTGGTGATATTGTACACAGAAAAGAATTACCTAAAAAGGCGTTTGACGCTGATACAATTTTCACCAGTTTCTCAACCGTTTGAGGGTAATTATTCGGTTGTTTGTGAATATCTATTAATAAAAGAACAATTTCTTAGTTCCGACTTCTAATTATTGAATTACGTTACAGAATTCTTGAATTCAATTCTGCTGGCATTTTCTTTTGTGTCTTCTATTTCCCTTTACATTTGCCAAATCCTCTTAAAAGAACGCGTGAAATAAAACACGGAATACAACAAGAATTAGCAACAAAACTTTTAAGAAAGCTTGGTACGGACGCTGCTGAACTACTTCCCCACTTTATCACCCTCTTAGTCTATGCCATGATCGACTTGAGTTCAATGATTTTCTAATGTAAAAGGCACTTATACTGTACAATGGCTCAAAATTCCAAATCACTTCTTTCCTATGGAAAACTATAATAAACTGCCTTTATTTATGCTGACTTTGCGAAGACAAACCTAAATTTGATTAAACCTGATTATCATTGAATGTCCTGCACACTTATTAGTATCGAGACTAGAGATATCTCTATTCGGTTTCGGGTATATTAAATTAAACGGTTAGAGCCACCTAACATTTAAAGTTTGCATCATTTTGGCGGTCACATCTGTCTTAATGAAAACAACTTCTCTTTACAACATTCTTACAAACTATATAAGTTATTCAACATGAATACGAGTGTATGAGTGGATAGCCTTGTTGCTTCCTTTGTTTTAAGGAGCTTAAATCCGCTTTATCTACCTATTCGTCTATGTTGCGAGATTTAAATAATTTTTGAAGAACGAAATTAAGTAAATTTTCTTTAAAAAAATATGTTTATGTTCAATTAAAAGATTGTGCACTCAATTTTAAATTGACGGCTGATAAAAAAACAGCGAATTTTTACAAAACGTTTGCTAGTAACTTTTAAATAGAATGGAATCATAATTATCCGCCACCGGATTATGATCAAAACGCGTTTTCAAGTACTCCTTTGACAATTTTTGTGCTATTGTAAGAGTTTTTGTAAAGTGAAAAATTACCATTTTTTATACGTGGAGTCAAGTAACCACGGTTGTAAGGAACAGGGTGAACACAGCGCAAATCATTACCTTTTTTTCATGTGGATACCCTGTCCATGCTCATTTTAGCTGAAAACTGTGTTTAATATGTCTATGACAGACCAAAATTTTAAATCCCATTTTTAATTTAGGCAAGATTTTAACTAAAGAGTATTTTAGACAGCGACTATGATTACGGACCAATAACTCTAATAACAAAAAAAATTAGAAAGACTTAATAAAAACTTCCCCCAATTTGCTAGTGAACAACTAAATTCATTATGCCCAGAAAACGTATATATATTCGCATTAGAAACAGAACCCATAACAGCCAACAATTTTTATAAGCAATAATTACATATAAAAGATATAGCCCGTCTACGTTAAAAATTACAGATTTCCGCAAGCACACAAAAATGAAATAACTAAACAAGTAAACAAATTACTTGAAGATGACATTATAGAACCTCCAATGTTCGAATACAATAGCACAATCCTATTAGTACCAAAGAAATCTTTACCCGGTAATAAAGATAAAAGATGGAGACTAGTCATTGACTACAGACAAGTAAATAAAAAACTAACCGTGATGACATTTTGTATATTTGTAACAATTAGGAAGAGCAAAATACTTTTCATGTTTAGATCTAATGTCAGGCTTTCATCAATAGAACTAGACCAAAATTCTAAAGATTTTACTTCATTTACAGCAGATAATGGCACATACCGTTTCAAACGACTTCCCTATGGCTTAAAAGTAGCACCAAACTTATTCCAAAGAATGATGACCTTAGCATTCGCAGGTCTGAAACCCTCACAAGCATTTTTATATATGGATGACCTGGTAGTGTTAGGATGCTCCGAAAACGGTTCGGGCGAGCGCAGCAAAATTTGTCGAAAAATACAAGTCGGAAATTTTTCAAAGCTAAGAATGTGAAATAATTCACTTGAAACACATTTACGAAAATTTTGATAAAGGTATGTCACCATTGGAATTGCTAAATGCCATCTATGTTCAAAATCTGTATATGATTTTCCCCAATATTTGTGTTGCTTTACGTATCTTTTGCACTATACCTGTCACTGTAGCTTGGCAGAACGTTCCTTCATCGTCCTCTCAAGAATCAAAAACTTTCATAGATCGTGTTTATCTAAAGAGCGAGTTTTGGGACTTGCCACACTTTGTGTTGAATCCGTTTTGGCAAGACAGTTAAATTTTGATATTATTATAAAAAATTTTGCAGCGAACAAAGCAAGCAAAGCCACTCTTTGATTTCCGAACTTTCTATATTGAATAATTAAAATTTATAATCATCTTTAATTTATCAGAAATGTATTAAAACGTTACCAAATAACTAGAAACGATTGTTTGAAATAATATGTGGCTGTTAAAAGAGAATTTTATTTCTACGTTACAATAAAATAAAATAAATAGTAAATATTCTGTGTTAATTTTATTGTCAGCTCTTAGTCCAAAAATCATTTAGTTGATGTGGCAAAAATTTTTTTTGATGTAATCCATCAATAATGATTCATGAATGAAACGTCATTAATTCAAGTTAATCAAATGTATTAGTGGATTTTTTATAGGGGGCCCGTAAAGTGTTTAGTCCCGGGCCCGGATTTCCTCTCTACGGCCCTGGTTGAGGGCTTGGTCGACTGCCATCTCGTGTGCTTTTTTCTGAGTCAAGCATCGGAAGGTTCCTCTACACGCTTGGCGAATTCCGTGTGATTATTATTGAAAACTTTTAATGATGCAATTTTTCCTACCACAAAACACATACATAATACAGGTTGGATTTTCAATATAACACATTACGCATTTACACAAACAGTTTTATTTTTAGCCACAACGATTGCCAACGAGGATTTCAGTGCAAATTGGACAATAAGCACAAAAAATGAAATACGCAAATGAGTACCGGAAAAAATTATTTCAGTTCCATCAAATGGAATTGAACGAAGGCGGCATAGGGCAATTTTCAACAGGGTTGGATGCAGCTTTAACCTGTCTCAGTGAGTGGGTGAGTTTGATTGAAGTTATTTTAAGCAGTTTGACTTAAGTTGCGAATTGTTGTCGATTTGACACAAACCGAAAATCAAGGGGGGGATCTCAATCTCAATACAATTTGATTACTCTTACAAGAGAAGTAATCAAATAGGAATACTTTTAATGATCAGAACTTAAAATATGTCCTTTTCTAATACATTTTGGAATCCTATTTGAATCAAATGTGTTTACTGAAGGTGATCGAAAATCCTTGATCATTTTCTATTCGGCTCTATGAATCTTTTCTGACTCTTTTTGTTGACTGAATAGTGAATTTTATACTTATGAAAATTTTACTTTCCATTGAACATCTCCTTTTTATTCACACACACACATTTTTCCATGAGATATGAAGAATGGATGCATCACAGTCGTCCATAGGTCGCTGGTTCAAATCCGGCTCGAAGGACCAAATGTTCGGCCGGGGTGCGTCTGCTCCTGAGTCGGTGAGCGCACCGTGGTCGATCTCGATGGGAATAAGCGGGTTAAAATAAAATAAGAGAATACGAGATTTCTCGTTATAATATATATGACTTATTGGGTGAATGTAAAAATATCAAAGGTTACAATATTACCTGAATAACGCAAAATTACGGCAGAGATCGCTGGCGACAGATGTAAACAGGATGGCTGTTGAGATCCAAGAGGCCGGTTGTATAGAAAGCTACAACCGTTGACCTGCAAAATCCTCCGTTTTGGAGGGGAAAGGCACCCACACATCAACCCCGACATGCATATGCATGAGTGCTGACAAAAAGCACACATACACGTGCATGTACAAGCATGCACATGCATGTGGCGGTGATGGTGTGGGTGGTTATAAATTAAGTCGAATATCGAGTATCGATTTGCAGAGTTGCATTGGGGGGATCGCAATCAGATGCGGAAAAGTTAGGCATCCTGCCTAAACAGAATCAATTGAGCGGCCGTTACGGACGCTAAACCATTAGCAAAAACGAAAGTTTTTGCTTAGGAATTTTTTTTAAGAAACTAGGATTAGGTTAATTGAGAAAAAAAAATTTAACAAATTGGAAAGCTAAATGTTAAAATTTATCGAAAAGTGTTAAAAAAAAGAATTAATTAAATATTAAAGAATTAATTAAAAACTAACATTCACATTTTCAATTCGTTATTCAACAAAAAAAAAATCTAAACATTTCCTTGAAAAATGGCACAAATCCAGCTTAAAAATGGGAAATTTTTTTGAAGCCCAAAGTGGCATAGAAAAAAAAATAGCATAGGAATTAAATTTTTTAAATATTTTGTAAAATTAAAAATTTGAACATTTTGTAAGAAAATTTTAAATATCGGAATTAGAAATGTTAAATTAAACAAAATTTTTCTTTAAGAATAAAGATTTTTTCTAAATAATAACAATGTTAACTAAATATGGGAAAAATAATAAAAGTAAAATGGAATGCTTAGATAAAAACAAAGAAAATTTGATCGAAGATAATTATAGAAATTCAAAATGTCTTGGTGGACTAAAATCACTCACGGCTTCATGATAGCGATAGCCGGATACGATGTAGGAAAAGGAAACTCTGAAACATCAGAGAATAGGACAGTCAAGTGTGAACCACCAATAGGATCAGATACGAAAAACGTCCCAAACATCACAGATGTTTGGTTAGCAGTCCTAATTTGTGCCTTCATGCTATTGGTCATCACATTAGCTATGATGCTCAAAGACTACATGAAGCATAAATATAGGCAAATAAAACCCATTCAAGATCGCATCTAAGCAATTTCATTTTCAACATTCTATTGTTTAAAAACTTTTATTTAAATTTAAAACCCAATTTGAGGAAGCGTAACCAACTTTTGAAATTACACTTTTAAACATTAAAATGTCCCAGACAACAGTAAAAGCAGCTTCGTTAACACTGCCTAAGTTCAATAGCAAATCCAAATGTACATAATTTCTTTGAATGCTCTTGATAACTTTGAAGACAAAGACAGTCATGGAGCAATAGAAAAATTCTAGAACAGCGGAAATAAGCAAAACCTAAGAAAGAAAAAAAAATACAAAAAAAAATGTAAAACCAGCCCATAATAATAAAAAAAAAAAATTTGAAGAAAAACTCACAAAGAGAACCTATAAAAATATATGTGAAGCGCTATATAAATTTGCAATAATCATACATGTCGCGTTAGAAAGAATTACAAGCAACCTGATTGTAGATGATAAAATTGACTTAGGACAAATCCTTATCAGGCTGTACACATGCTGTACAAATGCCGCCAATCTAGGACTTGTAAAGAATAAAAAACGCAGTTGTCCTGAAGGACAAATTGGTGGAAAATAATTAAATATTTACTCGAGTAAGCAAATTTAATATGATAATAATTGGTACCCAAGTTCTCAAAGATCAAATAATCGCACTAACCCGAGAGGTTGTGCATGTGACAATCCCGGTAAAAATTAAAATAATTCCTCATAAATGTCATGACGATTCTGTCTTGGTGGCCGCCGCAGAAATCGCATGACATATAAGATCATGTAAAAATATTGCTGGAAAATATCCAAAATATGAAAAGAACATTTAAAGATACGAAAAATTTTTGCATCCACTGTTCCTTCCTTCTTAACCATCACCTGAACTACTTCTACTACTATAAACTACCATGCTCTTCCATCAATTACAGCTCTTCAATTTTCAGTATCATTAGTTACATATTTTTTTATACTCAGTTGAGCAGAGCTCACAGAGTATATTAACTTTGATTGGATAACGGTTGGTTGTACAGGTATAAAGGAATCGAGATAGATATATACTTCCATATATCAAAATCATCAGCATCGAAAACAAATTTGATTGAGCCATGTCCGTCCGTCCGTCCCGTCTGTCCGTTAACACGATAACTTGAGTAAATTTTGAGGTATCTTGATGAAATTTAGTACGTAGGTTCATGGGCACTCATCTCAGATCGCTATTTAAAATGAAAGATATAGGACTATAACCGCGCCCACTTTTTCGATATCGAAAATTTCGAAAAACAGATAAAGTGCGATAATTCATTATCAAAGACGGATAAAGCGATGAAACTTGGTAGGTGAATTGAAATTATGACGCAAAATAGAAAATTACTAAAATTTTGGACAATGGGCGTGGCACCGCCCACTTTTAAAAGAAGGTAATTTAAAAGTTTTGCAAGCTGTAATTTGGCAGTCGTTGATGATATGATGATGAAATTTGGCAAGAACGTTACTCCTATTACTATATGTAAGTGAAGGAGTCCAAGGACTAGGGCTGCAAAAAGTTAAAGTTGGGGGACGCCCTGCGGCCCCATTGCAACCTGAAAAGATCCAAATAAAAATAGGTTTTTCCGCTTAACAATATTTACCATTTATTTCCGTTCAATGTCAAAAACAGACTGACTTTATCATTAACTTAAACTAAGCTCTAAGCTTCTACATTAATCTAAGTGATTTCCTAATTGCTGACACTGCACTTCCCACGATTGGCCAAAATAATATTTTATCGCTTGCGTTGCGAATCACACGGCTTGCATTTTCATTCCCATGGATTGCATTTTGTCTGCTTACGCAATATGATATCGGATAAATTACCTACGTTGGCTTTGCTTGTGTTTGTTGAAGTGTGGTGTCAGCACATTCTTACAAGTAAGTGTGTCTGCCCCCTTGTTAAGTACCCCCCTTTAAACATCTGCGTCCCGCAGATGAGCTCCTTTTTCAGAAGGATCCTTTGCATGGCTTGGCTGGTCCTGATCTGTGGTCTGATTTAGTCTAGGAAAGTTGATTGTAGTAGTGAGTTTTCTCCAGATAATGTAGCATACGGCTGCTAGAATGGCCAAGGCAAGAGCGTCAAAAATTAGCGAAAAGTGAAAATTATTGCCAAGTTGTTTAAGCTGATTAATATTTTCCATGCTCAGGCCGTGAATGTAGTTAAGGTTCAATTTTAGTCCTTCGCTCGTGCTGTTTACCAAGGGCGGTGGCAGGGCCTGCGCTGTGCGTACTGATCTGCTGGTGAATGTTTCATTTCCCACCGTGACTGTTTCGTTGTTCAAAATAATGACGTACGTTCCACTTAGGGTTGTGGAGTAGTTCCTCCCTTGTAATAGGCCTTCAAAGTTTGTAACAAATATTGTTGAGTCTGTGATCATCTCGACGGTTTTGGTGTTGTCTGGTTCAAAGCGGCATTTGGCATCGCCACCTTTAACTAGCCTAGCTGGGCACCCGTTTTCCCGAAGTTTAGTCAGGGATTTGGGAGAACAAATTGTTGTGTTGCTGATCGAAAGGCAATCCTCGTTCACCCCGAACGTTTCAACTTCGTTTATTAGCATTTTTTTATAGCTGAGGTCAAAGTGTTGTCCTTTTATAACAGAGCCCGTGTTATTAGGAGTCGGTAGCCATCTGGTTTTACCTTTGGCATTGAGAGTACGTACAAAAGTGTGCTACCGTTTGAATACACGGAGGCCGACCCGTACTCTATGGCTTCAATGGTGTTCTGATATGGTAGGGAATCTTCCTTCATTATGAGCCTTCCAATCTCGTCTCGATCAAGAATATTTGTGTTGATTGCGCCAGATTTCGCCATTTTGCACGCTTGGACGACTTCTGACACCTGTTCCTTCAAGATAAGGAATTTGCTTAGGTCAAGAAGTTCGATATTCTCTTCGCTAATGTTTTTGCTTATAGCGTTAATGGGGAGCATCGCTTCGTTTGCTTTCTCGATTGCCTCGCGGGTACCGTTGAATAGTTTTTCGTTGACCCGGTACTGGCGATTGTTGTTTATTATCACGTCATTCATGCTTCGAAGAATATAGTCCCAATCCGCTGCATCTGGAGACCCAGCTATCCACTTCCATGCAGAACCAATCCAGTCAATGGAACGTACCCTTCGTGATTTGCTTATTTGTAGTTCGTCGAGACGCAGCTTAGTTTGATTTAGGTGGAATTGTAGCACAGTCCGCACAGCCCTGCTTGTAATATCGTGCTCTGTTGACTCCATCAATTTGACCAAAGCCGTGTTGAAGTAGTTTAGGTCGACCACATGGACTAAACTGAAGTGTCCGTTCAGGATCCAACCACGCCCGTGCTCAATAGTTACCAGTGGGGAGCCATAATTGTAGATGTTGAGGCCGTACACGCCAGATATTAAAAATAAACTGTGTTCCATTATGGAGAGAAAAAAAACTCATTAGTGTTGGTAAGATTAGTATTGACCATTTTTTGTTTTTAGGCACTTTTATTATTTATCCAAGGGACGGTGAACTAATAATAAATGGTTACATAATGTAAATCTTGTTTTCTTTTGTATTTTTTTCTTTTATTATTATTATTTAAAGAACATTCTATTGTATAATAAAAAAATCTTTCCACAGTAAGGGAAGAGTTAAAAAAATTAAATTTTTTATGTGCTTTTTTGAATTGAACTGCAATTTATTTATGTGTTTTTTGTTGCGTTTAAATGTATTCCTATATCCTACCACCGTCCCCGGCTACCCATCGTGGTACTTGGAAGGTCCACAGGATCCGAGAGCATGGATATGAAAGGGAGGTAGTTTGTAATTCTTTACTTTTGTTTGAAAGGTAGCGTTAAAGGCTACTAACCTTGGATCCTGCCGCCATTTATTTTTTATTTTGCCTCTTTTATTAAGCGTGTAATTAATATTCTTGTGGGCAGATATTGCTTCATTAAAATTTTTTAAACGAAAAATCGTTTCCTCCTCTGTTTTTTTTTGTATTTTTTTTTTTTTTTGTTTTTTTTTTTCTTGCAATATTTTATGTTGCCTCTTTAATCGCTTATGTGGTTTGTTATAGAAAAGATCTTTGATCTTGAAATTGACGCCTTTTTGGCGTCGTCTGTGCTATAGAATTTCAAATCTTTGTGGTCCCTTATTGGGACATCTTTTCGTTGTTGACTTCCCGTGGTGACCTTATTATCATTTTTTTTTTTATTTTTTTATTTTTTTTTGTTTTTTTACCTTATGTTGGCGTATTTTTTATCTGCGCTTTATGAATCCTTTTGCCAGTGTCTGTGAGCAATGTCACTGTATTGTCTTTACCAACCGTTTCCTTTTTGTAAAGTGCCTTTTGTTTTGATATTATCTGTTTATCCCTGACGTAAATCTCATCTCCTGGCCTAAATTCCTTAGCTCTTTTCCTTTTTTTATTCAATCGGAGATTTCTTAACTCCTGTTTTCTCTTGATTTGTTCCCTGATCTCCTTGTGGACCCTACTTTTGAAGTTGGTTAGGCCTTGGTAGTTAATTCTTTCGGTCTAGCGTTATTAATTTCTTTCCGGAGGCACCGATAAATCTCAATAATGGTAGAGTGGAATTTTTCGATCTGGCCGTTTACTTCACTTCTTTGAATTGGAGTCTGATATAGTTCGATTCCCAAACCTCTTATGTCGTTACATACCAATGGAGTCATAAATCCCCTCTCATTGTCGGTGACTATCATGTTAGGAGTTGTGAAATAGTGTATTACTTTGGCTAGCTTAGCGCGGAGAGTGACGGATGCTTTATTTTTAATGTGAAAAAGCTTGGCAAATTTTGAAAATTTGTCTATGTAAGATAAAAATTTCTCCCCTTGAATTTCAAAAATGTCCACATGCACTATTTCGCATGTATATTTCGGCACTGGAGTCTCTTGTATCGGTGGTACTGCCGGATGCCTATCATACTTGTTAGCAAGGCAGGTTTCAAAGTTAGAAGTGAAATTTTTTATCTTACTAGCCATTTTGGGAAAATAATACTTTTCCAAGATTTGTTCCCTATTTTCTTTTGAGTTTCTATGGGCCCTCCTATGTTCTGTCTCTATTATACCGCAAATCCTATCCTCGTTGGCCACATCCTCGACCACCCTCTGAGTTATCCTAATTTTGTTTAAAAGGAAATTTTCTATATATACTTTTTGTAGGAGTTGTAAGTAACTTTCTGGAATCTGTATTCCATTTATGAATGCCGGGTTTAGGCGTTCCTTCAAGGCTTCGGTTAAGCTGGCCTTTTCAATTATATCTAGTCTCACATAATGACGAGTGAATCCTGGATGTGGGTTTTCAACACAAGTCATTGCATTCCCCTCCGTAAAAATTATTTGGTTTCGGAAAACGTTCAAAGGGGCTTCAACGTATGGAATAAGGTCCGAAGAATACTGTTCAGCACTGTGAGCTGTCCCCTCGTCACTTCTAGCTTCTGTTGGTGCATCGTTGGGTTCCGACGGTGCTGTCAAATGGTTTGCCTGGCATGGAATTCTGGAGAGAGCATCCGCCACGAGATTCGATTTACCAGGAGTGTAAATAAATTCGTGGCTATACTCTTCTATTCTAGCCTTCCACCTCTTCAACTTGGCGTTATAGTTTCGACTTCCTAACGCAAAAGTGAGAGGCTGGTGGTCAGTGAAAATTCTAACTTTTTTCGCCCCATAGAGGTAGGATCTCAAGTTGTCTAGAACCCAAACTATAGCCAACATTTCCTTCTCGTTTGTGGCATAGCTTTCCTCTGTTCTGCTTAAAGATCTTGAGATGTAGGCGATGGGTCGATTTTCCCTGTTTCTCCTTGGGATAGCACCCCACCAATGGCATAGTTTGAGGCGTCGGTGGTAAGGTTGAATGGTTTTTCGAAATCTGGAAATGCGAGAATATCTGAGGAGACGAGTAGTTTTTTTAGAGTATCGAAGGCCTGAAGGGCCTCGGAATTCATTTTGAGGGTTTAGCAACCTTAGCGTAATCTCGAATGAACTTTTGCTAATACGACGCCATTCCCAAAAAGCTTTTTAGTTCCTTAAGCGTTTCTCTATAGCTTGGACCTTTGAAGGATCTGCCTTCATCCCGTGGGATGTTATTACATATCCCAGAAATTCTACTTCCGTTCTCATAAACTTAGTTTTTTCCAAATTCACTCTCAAATTAGCATCCGCAGGCCGTTTAAACACTATCTCTAAATTTACTAAATGTTCGTCGGTACTTTTTCCAAAGACAATAATGTCGTCGATATACACGTAGCATATCCTCCCTATATACTCTTTAAGAACGTCATCAATCATTCGCTGGAATATAGCCGGAGCGTTTTTTAACCCAAAAGTAATCTCAGAAATTCGTACTTTCCATTCATGGTTGAAAACGCTGTTTTGGGTATATCTGTTTCTTTCATTGTGATTTGGTGAAAGCCTGAGGTCAGATCTATAGTTGTGAAATATTTTGCGTTCCCTAAACTGGCCAGCGTTGCATTAATATCTGGGATAGGATAGGCGTCTGGCACGGTGACTGCATTCAGACGTTTGAAGTCCACTACCATTCTATACTGCTTTTCACCAGAGGGTTTGGGTTTTTTCGGAACTACCCAAATAGGAGAATTGTATGGGCTTTTGGATGGTCGTATAATTCCTTCTTCAAGCAACTCAGTAATTTGTTTTTCTACCTCTTCCCTCATGTTTGCAGGATATGGGTAACTTTTCGTGTATATGGGCTCGTTCGTGGTAGTCTTTATCTCAGCTCGAACTGTGGTTTTAATATTTGATTTGATGTTAAGTGGACCGAACAAATGAGAATACTTTTCTATTATGGCTTTTAGGCTTGTGAGAATTGCGTCGGGTATATCGTCAATTTCGAAAAAATTTAGGCTTCCTACGACTTTGTTTTTGAGCGGAATTCTTATATTGGGATCTATTGTAAGGACATGTTTTTTCCTGTCTATAACGGCACCCAGTTCTTTGAGGTTGTCATCGCCTATTATCCCATCAAACGAGCTTAAACCAGGAAGTGCGTAAAAGGTCACCATAGTTTCGTTACCAGCATTTTGGAAAAATCTCCCACTGATTTTTTTGTTTATTACTACAGGTCCTGCTACGGTGGTTACTGCGAAAGGTGGATTGACTGGGACTGTATTAGTGGCAATTCAGGTCTTATAAAATTTTTATTTGCCCCTGTGTCAACTAAGAACTTTAGGGCTACTTTGTTTGGTGTCAAACAAGTGAGATAGGGTATACTGGATTGCGCGGTAGTCCTCATATGAAATAGGCTGGTGGCCCGTCCGCCAAAAAATTTACCTGCTGGAAGTTGTCTTCTGTCGATTCAGCATAAGGTCCGCTTTCTACATCTGCGCTGTTGGCTTCCATGTTGTAGAGCCTCTGCTGTTTGGGCATCTTTTCAATCGATGATGCAGGTCCCCTTTTGAAGGCGTTGTTATTCGTCGGTCGGTTCATGTAGTTCACCTGTCTGGTTTGAACACTGTCGTCGACATCCATTCTTTCCGCAGGTTTTGGGGCTGCGGGTCTAGCAGGAGGTGTGGTGTTCGTCCCTTGATTGCCTTGGAATCTGTTGTAGGATGACCGGCCATTCCCTTGAGTATTGTTCCGATTCGTCTAGTTTTATTTAGACCGTGATCGAGGAGGTAATGGTGGTCTCTGAGTAACTTGCGACAGGGTATTGGTGGGGACAACTACTCTATTTGGAGTGTTTGCATGGACTATTGTGTTCCTTAACGTTAGGTTCTGGATATCAAGGCACGCCGTGTACGCTTCTGGCAGTGTTTTTGGCTTCTGCACTATAAGCATACGCGACAACTCTGGACTGAGGCCCCGTATGAAAACATCGAGTGCCCTGTTACGGTACGTTTCCACAAGGACCGACACGGTTTCCTGGCTATAGTCATCGCACTTGATTTTGTTCACTATTAGAGACAACTGATGATTGACCGTTGCGTAGAAATCATCTAGTTTTGCACCTCTCTGAGCTAGCTGATTCAGTTGGTGCTCTAAAGTCCTAATGTCCCTTTTGTCTGCGTAATGCAGCGATAATACCCTTTTTATTTCTACCCAATAGCTATCGAAAACATTATACGCTACCAGTGCTGCATCGGCAAAGCCACGGATTTTCTGCCTAATATGTTGCAGGATGGCACGATACAGGGGCCTTTCCTTGACGATATCGTGGTCCGACAGAATTCCTTCAACGCCGTGAACCCAAGAGATGTATTGAGAAGGGCTGCCTTCAAAAACTTGCAGCTCCTTCACGCAGTCGGGAAGTCTGCCAATATCCTTTAGGTCTTGCTCCGACAGTGGTGTTCGCACCGCTGCCGATACCCCCTGTGGCTGCGTTCTTACGCCACCCTGTTCTACTCTTCCCTATCGCTCATCGATTCGGGCAAGATTTTGTTCTAAACTCGCGTTATTGCATTCAATTTTCCCTAGCCTAGAGTTCAGAGCAACACCGTTGCTTTCGATACCCCCAAGGCGTGTCTCAAGCCGCCTAATCTGCTCGAGGAGAGCATTGATGCCCCCATTAAGTTCATTAACTTTCGTGGCTAAAGCGTCCATTTCAGATAAAAAAAAATTTAGTTTGAGATTAAAAAATATATTTTTAAATTCTAATTTGGCACTCTAATTTGGTGGCTCTTTAAAAATTGTTTTTATTTTTTTGTGTTACTTACTGGCGTTTGCGATCACCTGCCGGGATAGTCCTTATAGCACAGACGATTTGTTTGTTTTTTGTTTTAGTTTTAAGGTTGTCCTTACACTTTGACAGTTTCCTGCAAAGAAGGACTTTAGTTACATTTGTGAAACTTTTACCGTGTTCTTATGGCAACGGCGACATGTACCAAGTTGGCGCTTCACAGTACATTAGTCTTTAAGTAATTATGGTTTTGGTCAGGGGAGGCTGTGTCATTTCTTTTTAGTCGTCGACAATCAGATTGAAGGCAACCTACTAAGGCACAGTTGCTCCACAACGCTCTGGACATATTGCGAATCTTTAGCGTGTTCTTATGGGTACGCTGAAAGTATCGCAAGTAACGAGTGACCGTTTCCAGTGTGTGCTGATGTGTATCCTGGAAACTCCACAAAAGGATAAGCCGGCCCAAGTGTGTTCTTATGTGTACGCTCGGGTTAACTTTTAAAACCGGCCCAAGTGTGTTCTTATGTGTACCCTCGGGTTAACTTTTTCGGAAGGAAATTTTTGCCGTATCCTGAAGGGAGCGGCAAGTTGCATATTGCAAAAAAATTTTTTGTGTACATGACACGGTCACAGGAGTCGTCAACCATTTTTCGGCCTTTGGTATGGTGAGGTCCGTCCTAGAAGTATAGGTATACGGACTCACTCAGCCAGTGTGATTATACGTGCACTTGGAATAGCAATAGTGGGGCCGTAGGATAATTCACTTATAAAATGTTTCAATTTTCGTGTTGAATTTTATTCTCGCGCCAGAGGATCTTATGGGTCACAGGCTCGCTTCTTTTAATATTATTCCTGTATAGCCCTCTGAGGGCTTTTAGGATTGGACGTAGTAATTTATTGTGTGTAGCATCACTTTTCACTCAACTTTTTGTTATTCACTAGTTTTTTTTTTTTTTATACTCAGTTGAGCAGAGCTCACAGAGTATATTAAGTTTGATTGGATAACGGTTGGTTGTACATATATAAAGGAATCGAGATAGATATAGACTTCCATATATCAAAATAATCAGGATCCAGAAAAAATTTGATTGAGCCATGTCCGTCCGTCCGTCCGTCCGTCCCTCCGTCCGTCCGTCCGTTAACACGATAACTTGAGTAAATTTTGAGGTATCTTGATGAAATTTGGTATGTAGGTTCCTGAGCACTCATCTCAGATCGCTATTTAAAATGAACGATATCGGACTATAACCACGCCCACTTTTTCGATATCGAAAATTTCGAAAAACAGATAAAATGCGATAATTCATTGTCAAAGGCGGTTAAAGCGATGAAACTTGGCAGATTGGTTGACGTTATGACGCAGAATAGAAAATTAGTAAGATTTTGGACAACGGGCGTGGCACCGCCCACTTTTACAAGAAGGTAATTTAAAAGTTTTGCAAGCTGTAATTTGGCAGTCGTTGAAGATATCATGATGAAATTTGGCAGGAACGCTACTACTATCACTGTGTATATGCTAGATAAAAATTAGCAAAATTGGATAAAGAACACGCCCACTTTTTTAAAAAAAAAATTTTTTAATTCAAATTTTAACAAAAAATTTTATATCTTTACTGCATATAAGTAAATTAAGTCAAAATTCAACTCCTGTAATGATATGATGCAACAAAATACAAAAATAAAAGAAAATTTCAAAATGGGCGTGGCTCCGCCCATTTTCATTTAGTTTGTCTAGACTACTTTTAATGCCATAAGTCGAACAAAAATTTACCAATCCTTCTCAAATTTGGTAGGGACATAGATTCTATGACGGTAACTGTTCTCTGTGAAAATGGGCGAAATCGGTGGAAGCCACGCCCAGTTTTTATACACAGTCCACCGTCTGTCCTTCCGCTCGGCCATTAACACAATAACTTGAGCAAAAACCGATATATCTTTACTAAACTTAGCCCACCTACTTATCTGAACTCACTTTATCTTGGTATAAAAAATGGCCGAAATCCGACCATAACCACGCCCACTTTATCGATATCGAAAATTACGAAAAATGAAAAAAATGCCATAATTCTATACCAAATACGAAAAAAGGGATGAAACATGGTAACTGGATTGGTTTGTTGACGCAAAATATAACTTTGGAAAAAACTTTGTAAAATGGGTGTGACACCTACCATATTAAGTAGAAGAAAATGAAAAAGTTCTACAAGGCGAAATCAACAGCCCTTGGAATCTTGGCAGGAATACTGTTAGTGGTATTGCATATATAAATAAATTAGCAGTACCCGACAGATGATTTTCTGGATCACCTGGTCCACATTTTGGTCGATATCGCGAGAACACCTTCACATATACATCTAAGGGCCACTCGCTTTTAAAACCCTCATTAATACCTTTAATTTGATATCCATATCGTACAAACACATTCTAGAGTCACCCCTGGCCCACCCTAATGGCGATATCTCGAAAAGGCGTCCACCTATAGACCTAATGCCACTCCCTCTTAAAATGCTCAGTAACACCTTTCGTTTGATACCCATATCGTACAAACATTCTAGAGTCACCTCTGGCCCACCCTAATGGCGATATCTCGAAAAGGCGTCCACCTGTAGACCTAATGTCCACTCCCTCTTAAAATGCTCAGTAACACCTTTCGTTTGATACCCATATCGTACAAACATTCTAGAGTCACCCCTGGCCCACCCTATTGGCGATGTCTCGAAAAGGCCTCCACCTATAGACCTAATGCCCACTCCCTCTTAAAATGCTCAGTAACACATTTCGTTTGATACCCATATCGTACAAACATTCTAGAGTCACCCCTGGCCCACCCTAATGGCGATATCTCGAAAAGGCGTCCACCTATGGACCTAATGCCCACTCCCTCTTAAAATGCTCAGTAACACCTTTCGTTTGATACCCATATCGTACAAACATTCTAGAGTCACCCTTGGTCCACCTTTATGGCGATATCTCGAAAAGGCGTCCACCTATAGAACTAAGGATTACTCCCTTTTAAAATACTCATTACCACCTTTCATTTGATACCCATATCGTACAAACACATTCTAGATTCACCCTGGCCCACCCTAATGGCGATATCTCGAAAAGGCGTCCACCTATAGACCTAATGCCCACTCCCTCTTAAAATGCTCAGTAACACCTTTCGTTTGATACCCATATCGTACAAACATTCTAGAGTCACCCTTGGTCCACCTTTATGGCGATATCTCGAAAAGGCGTCCACATATAGATCTAAGGATTACTCCCTTTTAAAATACTCATTACCACCTTTCATTTGATACCCATATCGTACAAACACATTCTAGAGTCACCCCTGGCCCACCCTAATGGCGACATTTCGAAAAGGCGTCCACCTATAGACCTAATGCCCACTCCCTCTTAAAATGCTCAGTAACACCTTTCGTTTGATACCCATATCGTACAAACATTCTAGAGTCACCCTTGGTCCACCTTTATGGCGATATCTCGAAAAGGCGTCCACCTATAGAACTAAGGATTACTCCCTTTTAAAATACTCATTACCATCTTTTATTTGATACCCATATCATACAAACACATTCTAGAGTCACCCCTGGCCCACCCTAATGGCGACATTTCGAAAAGGCGTCCACCTATAGACCTATTGCCCACTCCCTCTTAAAATGCTCAGTAACACTTTTCGTTTGATACCCATATCGTACAAACATTCTAGAGTCACCCCTGGCCCACCCTAATGACAATATCTCGAAAAGGCGTCCACCTATAGACCTATTGCCCACTGCCTGTTAAAATGCTCAGTAACACTTTTCGTTTGATACCCATATCGTACAAACATTCTAGAGTCACCCCTGGTCCACCTTTATGCCGATATCTCGAAACGGCGTCCACCTATGGAACTAAGGATCACTCCTTTTCAAAATACTAATTACCACCTTTCATTTGATACCCATATCGTACAAACACATTCTAGAGTCACCCCTGGTCCACCTTAATGGCGATATCTCGAAAAGGCGTCCACCGATAGACCTAAGGCCCACTCCCTCTTAAAATGCTCAGTAACACCTTTCATTTGATACCCATATCGTACAAACAAATTCTAGAGTCAGCCCTGGTCCACCTTTATGGCGATATCCCTAAATGGCGTCCATCCATAGAACTATGGCCTACTCTCTCTTAAAATACTCTTTAATACCTTCCATTTGATACACATGTCATACAACCACATTCCAGGGTTACCCTAGGTTCATTTTCCTACATGGTGATTTTCCTTATTTTGTCTCCATAGCTCTCAACTGAGTATGTAATGTTCGGTTACATCCGAACTTAGCCTTCCTTACTTGTTATTATTCGTTTTACCTCTCCTGGGGAGAGGAGCTTTTATACCCTGGAGGGTCCCGAAAGGAATCGCAGAGTTAAGCTATCGTTATAACCGGAGGGTCCCCTCGAAGGTGAATCTCGGTTTTAGTATTTTCGTTATTGGCTGTACAAGCCTTAAATTATCTAAGCTGAGGTCTTGCCTCTCTATATATTTTTTTATTCCTTTATCGGTAAAATTTCTATTATTATTATTTTTTTTTTGCACTCCACTATCACTATCACTTTGCCACTAATCACTATGGACCTCACATTTAAGGAGGTCCTTTTTGAAGGACCCACTTGCCAGTGGGTCCCTGCTCGGGCGCCAGTTAAGGAGTCCAAGGACTAGGGCTCCAAAAAGTTAAAGTTGGGGGCCGCCCCGCGGCGCCATTGCAACCTGAAAAGATCCAAATAAAAATAGGGTTTTCCGCTTAACAATATTTACCATTTATTTCCGTTCACTGTCAAAAACAGACTGACTTTATCATTAACTTAAACTAAGCTCTAAGCTTCTACATTAATCTAAGTGATTTCATAATTGCTGACACTGCACTTCCCACGATTGGCCATATAATGTCCGCATATCATATCGCTTACGCTGCAGTTCCCATGGATTGCATTTTGTCTGCTTACGCAATATGATATCGGATCAATTACCTACGTTGGCTTTGCTTGTGTTTGTTGAAGTGTGGTGTCAGCACATTCTTACAAGTAAGTGTGTCTGCCCCCTTATTAAGTTGTATGCTTAATAAAAATTAGCAAAATCGGAAAACGACCACGCCCACTTTTGAAAAAAATTTTTTAAAGTCAAATTTTAACAAAAAATTTAATATCTTTACAGTATATAAGTCAATTATGTCAACATTCAACTCCAGTAATGATATGGTGCAACAAAATACAAAAATAAAAGAAAATTTCAAAAGGTCCGTGGCTCCGCCCTTATTCACTTAATTTGTCTAGGATACCTTTAATGCCATAAGTCGAACAAAAATTTACCAATCCTTGTGAAATTTGGTAGGGGCTTAGATCCTAGGACGATAACTGTTTTTTTTGAAAATGCGCGAAATCGGTTAAAGCCACGCCCAGTTTTTATACACAGTCGACAGTCTGTCCTCTCGCTCGGCCCCTAATATGATAACTTGAGCAAAAATTGATATATCTTTACTAAACTTAGTTCACGTACTTATATGAACTCACTTTGAATTGGTATCAAAAATGGCCGAAATCCGACTATGACTACGCCCACCTTTTCTATTTCGAAAATTACGAAAAATTAAAAAATGCCATAATTCTATACCAAATACGAAAAAAGGGATGCAACATGGTAATTGGATTCGATTGTTGACGCAAAATATAACTTTAGAAAAAAACTTTGTAAAATGTGTGTGACACCTACCATATTAAGTAGAAGAAAATGAAAAAGTTCTGCAAGACGAAATCAAAAGCCCTTGGAATCTTGGCAGGAATACTGTTCGTGGTATTACATATAAACATAAATTAGCTGTACCCGACAGATGATGTTCTGGGTCAAATTGGTCCACATTTTGGTCAATATCTCGAAAACGCCTTCACGCCTTTTAAAACCCTAATTAATACCTTTATTTGATACCCATATCGTACAAAGACATTTCAGAGTCACCCCTGGTCCACCTTTATGGCGATATCTCGAAAAGGCGTCCACCTATAGAACTAAGGCCCACTCCCTTTTAAAATACTCATTAACAGCTGTTATTTGATACCCATATCGTACAAACAAATTCTAGAGTCACCCCTGGCCCACCTTTATGGCGATGTCTCGAAAAAGCGTCCACCTATAGAAATAAGATCCACTCCCTTTTAAATTACTCATTATCACCTTTCGTTTGATACCCATATTGTACAAACACATTCTAGAGTCACCCCTGGTCCACCTTTATGGCGATATCTCGGAAAGGCGTACACCTATAGAACTAAGCCCCACGCCCTTTTAAAATACTCATTAACACCTGTCATTTGATACCCATATCGTACAAACAAATTCTAGAGTCACCCCTGGTCCACCTTTATGGCGATATCTCGAAAAAGCGTGCACCTATAGAAATAAGGTCCACTCCCTTTTAAAATACTCATGAATACCTTTCATTTGATACCCATATCGTACAAACAAATTCTAGAGTCACCCCTGGTCCACCTTTATGGCGAGATCTCGAAAAGGCGTCCAGCCATAGAACTAAGGCCTACGCCCTTTTACAATACTCATTAACACCTTTCATTTGATACCCATACGTACAAACAAATTCTATAGTCACCCGTGGTCCACCTTTATGGCGATTTCTCCAATTATAGAGTCAACCCTGGTCCACCTTTATAATGATATCTCGAGAAGGCGTCCACTTATAGAACTAGGTCCCACTCCCTTTTAAAATACTCATTAACACCTTTCATTTGATACCCATATCGTACAAACAAATTCTAGAGTCACCCCTGGTTCACCTTTATGGCGGTATTTCGAAAAGGCGTCCACCTATAGAACTAAGCCCCACGCCCTTTTAAAATACTCATTAACACCTTTCATTTAATACCCATGTCGTACAAACAAATTATAGAGTCACCCCTGGTCCACCTTTATGGCGATATCTTGAAAAGGCGTCCACCTATAGAACTAAGGCCCACGCCCGTTTAAAACACTCATTAACACCTTTCATTTAATACCCATATCGTACAAACAAATTCTATAGTCACCCCTGGTCCACCTTTATGGCGATATCTCGAAAAGGCGTCCACCTATAGAAGTAAGGCCCACGCCCGTTTAAAATACTCATTAACACCTTTCATTTAATACCCATATCGTACAAACAAATTCTAGAGTCAGCCCTGGTCCACCTTTATGGTGATATCCCTAAATGGCATCCACCTATAGAACTATGGCCCACTCCCTCTTAAAATACTATTTAATACCTTCCATTTGATACGAATGTTATACAAACACATTCCAGGGTTAGGCGTCCACCTATAGAACTAAGGCCCACGCCCTTTTAAAATACTCATTAACACCTTTCATTTAATACCCATGTCGTACAAACAAATTATAGAGTCACCCCTGGTTCACCTTTATGGCGGTATCTCGAAAAGGCGTCCACCTATAGAACTAAGGCCCACGCCCTTTTAAAATACTCATTAACACCTTTCATTTAATACCCATATCGTACAAACAAATTCTATAGTCACCCCTGGTCCACCTTTATGGCGATATCTCGAAAAGGCGTCCACCTATAGAAGTAAGGCCCACGCCCGTTTAAAATACTCATTAACACCTTTCATTTAATACCCATATCGTACAAACAAATTCTAGAGTCAGCCCTGGTCCACCTTTATGGTGATATCCCTAAATGGCATCCACCTATAGAACTATGGCCCACTCCCTCTTAAAATACTATTTAATACCTTCCATTTGATACGAATGTTATACAAACACATTCCAGGGTTAACCTAGGTTCATTTTCCTACATGGTGATTTTCCCTTATTTTGTCTCCATAGCTCTCAGCTGAGTATGTAATGTTCGTTTACACCCGAACTTAGCCGTCCTTACTTGTTTTATACTCAGTTGAGCAGAGCTCACAGAGTATATTAACTTTGATTGTATAACGGTTGGTTGTACAGGTATAAAGGAATCGAGATAGATATAGACTTCCATATATCAAAATCATCAGGATCGAAAAAAAATTTGATTTAGCCATGTCCGTCCGTCCGTCCGTTAACACGATAACTTGAGTAAATTTTGAGGTATCTGGCTGAAATTTGGTATGTAGGTTCCTGAGCACTCATCTCAGATCGCTATTTAAAATGAACAATATCGGACTATAACCACGCCCACTTTTTCGATATCGAAAATTTCGCAAAACTAAAAAAGTGCGATAATTCATTACCAAAGACGAATAAAGCAATGAAACTTGGTAGGTGAGTTGAACTTATGACGCAGAATAGATAACTAGTAAAATTTTGGACAAAGGGTGTGGCACCGCCCACTTTTAAAAGAAGGTAATTTAAAAATTTTGCAAGCTGTAATTTGGCAGTCGTTGAAGATATTATGATGAAATTTGGCAGGAACGTTACTCCTATTACTATATGTATGTTTAATAAAACTTAGCAAAATCGGAGAACGACCACGCCCACTTTTAAAAAAATTTATTTTTTAAGTCAAATTTTAACAAAAAATTTAATATCTTTACAGTATATAAGTAAATTATGTCAACATTCAACTCCAGTAATGATATGGTGCAACAAAATGCAAAAATAAAAGAAAATTTCAAAATGGGCGTGGCTCCGCCCTTTTTAATTTAATTTGTCAAGAATACTTTTAATGCCATAAGTCGAACAAAAATTTACCAATGCTTGTGAAATTTGGTAGTGGCTTAGATTCTGGGACGATAACATATTTCTGTGAAAAAGGGCGAAATCCGTTGAAGCCACGCCCAGTTTTTATACACAGTCGCCCGTCTGTCCTTCCGCTCGGACGTTAACACGATAACTTGAGCAAAAATCGATATATCTTTACTAAACTCAGTTCACGTGCTTATCTGAACTCACTTTGTATTGGTATAAAAAATGGCCGAAATCGGACTATGACCACGCCCACTTTTTCGATATCGAAAATTACGAAAAACGAAAAAAATGCCATAATTCTACACCAAATACGAAAAAAGGGATGAAACATGGTATTAGGATTAGTTTATTGACGCAAAATATAACTTTAGAAAAAAACTTTGTAAAATGGGTGTGACACCTACCATATTAAGTAGAATGAAATGAAAAAGTTCTACAGGGCGAAATAAAAACCCTTGAAATCTTGGCAGGAATACTGTTCGTGATATTATATATATAAATAAATTAGCGGTATCCAACAGGTGATGTTCTGGGTCACCCTGGTCCATATTTTGGTCGAAATCTGGAAAACGCCTTCACATATACAACTACCAGCACTCCCTTTTAAAAGCCTCATTAATACCTTTAATTTGATACCCATATCGTATAAACATATTCTAGAGTCACCCCTGGTCCACCTTTATGGCTATATCTCTAGAAGGCGTCCACCTATAGAACTAGGGCCCACTCCCTTTTAAAATACTCACTAATACCTTTCGTTTGATAACCATATTGTACAAACGCATTCTAGAGTCACCCCTGGTTCACCTTTAAAATACTCATTAACACCTTTCATTTGATACACATATCGTACAAACATATTCTAGAGTCACCCCTGGTCCACCTTTATGGCTATATCTCGAGAAGGCTTTCACCTATAGAACTAATGATCACGGCTTTTTAAAATACTCATTAATACCTTTCGTTTGATACCCATATTGTACAAACGCATTCTAGAGTCACCCCTGGTTCACCTTTATGGCGATATCTCGAAAAGGCGTCTCCCTATAGAACTAAATCCCTCATCCTTTTAAAATACTCATTAATACCTTTCGTTTGATACCCATACTGTACAAACGCATTCTAGAGTCACCCCTGGTCCACCTTTATGCCGATATCTCGAAAAGTCGACCACCTATACAACTACCATCACTCCCTTTTAAAACCCTCATTAGTAACACATTCTAGAGTCACCCCTGATCCACCTTTATGGCGATATCTCGAAAAGGCGTCCACCTATAGAACTAAACCACACGCCCTTTTGAAATACTCATTAACACCTTTCGTTTCATACCAATATTATACAAACTCATTCTAGAGTCACCCCTGGACCACCTTTATGGCGATATCTCGAAAAGACGTCCACCTATAGAACTAAGCCCCACGCCCTTTTAAAATACTCATTAACACCTTTCATTTGATACCCATATCGTACAAACATATTCTAGAGTCACCCCTGGTCCACCTTTATGGCTATATCTAGAGAAGGCGTCCACCTATAGAACTAAGGCCCACTCCCTTTTAAAATACTCATTAATACCTTTCGTTTGATACCCATATTGTACAAACGCATTCTAGAGTCACCACTGGTCCACCCTTATGCCGATATCTCGAAAAGGCGACCACCTATACAACTACCATCACTCCCTTTTAAAACCCCCATTAGTACCTTTAATTTGATACCGATATCGTACAAACACATTCTAGAGTCACCCTTGGTCCACCTTTATGGCGATATCTCGAAAAGGCGACCACCTATACAACTACCATCACTCCCTTTTAAAACCCTCATTAGTACCTTTAATTTGATACCGATATCGTACAAACACATTCTAGAGTCACCCCTGGTCCACCATTATGGCGATATCTCGAAAAGGCGTCCACCTATAGAACTTAGCCCCACGCCCTTTTGAAATGCTCATTAACCACTTTCATTTGATACCCATATTGTACACACGCATTCTAGAGTCACCCCTGGTCCATCTTTATGCCGATATCTCGAAAAGGCGACCACGTATA
This sequence comes from Eurosta solidaginis, assembly GCF_040869045.1. Lineage (NCBI taxonomy): Eukaryota > Metazoa > Arthropoda > Insecta > Diptera > Tephritidae > Eurosta > Eurosta solidaginis. Next base: position 24,866 of record NW_027137262.1, on the reverse strand, counting down.
CAACTACCATAACTCCCTTTTAAAACCCTCATTAGTACCTTTAATTTGATACCGATATCGTACAAACACATTCTAGAGTCACCCCTGGTCCACCCTTATGGCGATATCTCGAAAAGGCGTCCACCTATATAACTAAGCCCCACGCCCTTTCGAAATGCTCATTAACCCCTTTCATTTGATACCCATATCGTACAAACAAATTCTAGGGTCACCCCTGGTCCACCTTTATGGCGATATCTCGAAATGGCGTACACCTATGGAACTAAGGATCACTCGCTTTTAAAATACTCATGAACACCTTTCATTTGATACCCATATCGTACAAACAAATTCTAGAGTCACCCTGGTCCACATTTATGGCGATATCTCGAAAAGGCGACCACCTATACAACGACCATCACTCCCTTTTAAAACCCTCATTAATACCTTTAATTTGATACCCATATCGTAAAAACACATTCTAGAGTCACCCCTGGTCCACCTTTATGGCGATATCTCGAAAAGGCGTCCACCTATAGAACTAAGGCCCACTCCCTTTTAAAATACTCATTAACACCTTTCGTTTGAAAATCATATTGTACAAACGCATTCTAGAGTCACCCCTGGTCCACCTTTATGGCAATATCTCGAAATGGCGTCCACCTATAGAACTAAGGCCCACTCCCTTTTAAAATGTTCATTAACCCCTTTCTTTTGATACCCATATCGTACAAACAAATTCTAGGGTCACTACCACCACTCCCTTTTAAAACCCTCATTAATACCTTTAATTTGATACCCATATCGTACAAACACATTCTAGAGTCACCCCTGGTCCACCTTTATGGCGATATCTCGAAAAGGCGTCCAGCTATAGAACTAAGGCCCACTCCCTTTTAAAATACTCATTAACACCTTTCGTTTGAAAATCATATTGTACAAACGCATTCTAGAGTCACCCCTGGTCCACCTTTATGGCGATATCTCGAAAAGGCGTCCACCTATAGAACTAAGGCCCACTCCCTTTTAAAATACTCATTAACACCTTTCATTTTATACCCATATCGTACAAACAAATTCTATAGTCACCCGTGGTCCACCTTTATGGCGATATCTCGAAAAGGCGTCCACCTATAGAAGTAAGGCCCACGCCCTTTTAAAATACTCATTAACACCTTTCATTTAATACCCATATCGTACAAACAAATTCTAGAGTCAGCCCTGGTCCACCTTTATGGCGATATCCCTAAATGGCATCCACCTATAGAACTATGGCCCACTCCCTCTTAAAATACTATTTAATACCTTCCATTTGATACCAATGTTATACAAACACATTCCAGGGTTAACCTAGGTTCATTTTCCTAAATGGTGATTTTCCCTTATTTTGTCTTAATAGCTCTCAGCTGAGTATGTAATGTTCGGTTACACCCGAACTTAGCCATCCTTACTTGTTTTATACTCAGTTGAGCAGATCTCACAGAGTATATTAACTTTGATTGTATAACGGTTGGTTGTACAGGTATAAAGGAATCGAGATAGATATAGACTTCCATATATCAAAATCATCAGGATCGAAAAATAATTTGATTCAGCCATGTCCGTCCGTCCGTCCGTCCCTTAACACGATAACTTGAGTAAATTTTGAGGTATCTTTATGAAATTTGGTATGTATGTTCCTGAGCACTCATCTCAGATGGCTATTCAAAATGAACGATATCCGACTATAACCAAGCCCACTTTTTCGATATCGAAAATTTCGAAAAACTGAAAAAGTGCGATAATTCATTAACAAAGACTAATAAAGCGATGAAACTTGGTAGGTGAGTTGAACTTATGACGCAGAATAGAAAGTTAGTAAAATTTTGGACAATGGGTGTGGCACCGCCCACTTTTAAAAGAAGGTAATTTGAAAATTTTGCAAGCTGTAATTTGGCATTCATTGAAGATATCATGATGAAATTTGACAGGAACGTTACTCCTATTACTATATGTACGTTTAATAAAAATTAGCAAAATCGGAGAACGACCACGCCCACTTTTAAACAAAAATTTTTTTTAAAGTCAAATTTTAACAAAAAATGTAATATCTTTACAGTATATAAGTAAATTATGTCAACATTCAACTCCAGTAATGATATGGCGCAACAAAATGCAAAAATAAAAGAAAATTTCATAATGGGCGTGGCTCCGCCCTTTTTCATTTAATTTGTCTAGAATAGAGAAGGCGTCCACCTATAGAACTAAGACCCACTCCCTTTTAAAATACTCATTAATACCTTTCGTACAAACGCATTCTAGAGTCACCACTGGTCCACCTTTATGCCGATATCTCGAAAAGGCGACCACCTATACAACTACCACCACTCCCTTTTAAAACCCTCATTAGTACCTTTAATTTGATACGGATATCGTACAAACACATTCTAGAGTCACCCCTGGTCCACTTTAAGGCGATATCTCCAAAAGGCGTCCACCTATAGAACTAAGCCCCACGCCCTTTTGAAATACTCATTAACACCTTTCGTTTCATACCCATATTGTACAAACGCATTCTAGAGTCACCCCTGGTCCACCTTTACGGCGATATCTCGAAAAGGCGTTCACCTATAGAACTAAGAATCACGCCCTTTTGAAACGCTCATTAACCCTTTTCCTTTGATACCCATATCGTACAAACAAATTCTAGGGCCACCCCGGGTCCACCTTTATGGCGATATCTCGAAAAGGCGACCACCTATACAACTACCATCACTCCCTTTTAAAACCCTCATTAGTACCTTTAATTTGATACCGATATCGTACAAACACATTCTAGAGTCACCCCTGGTCCACCTTTATGGCGATATCTCGAAAAGGCGTCCACCTATAGAACTAAGGCCCACTCCCTTTTAAAATGTTCATTAACCCCTTTCGTTTGATACCCATATTGTACAAACGCATTCTAGAGTCACCCCTGGTCCACCTTTATGGCGATATCTCGAAAAGGCGTCCACCTATAGAACTAAGGCCCACTCCCTTTTAAAATGTTCATTAACCCCTTTCGTTTGATACCCATATTGTACAAACTCATTCTAGAGTAACCCCTGGTCCACCTTTATGGCGATATCTCGAAAAGGCGTCCACCTATAGAACTAAGGCCCACTCCCTTTTAAAATGTTCATTAACCCCTTTCATTTGATACCCATATCGTACAAACTAATTCTAGGGTCACCCCTGGTCCACCTTTATGGCGATATCTCGAAAAGGCGTTCACCTATAGAACTAAGAATCACGCCCTTTTGAAACGCTCATTAACCCTTTTCCTTTGATACCCATATCGTACAAACAAATTCTAGGGTCACCCCGGGTCCACCTTTATGGCGATATCTCGAAAAGGCGACCACCTATACAACTACCACCACTCCCTTTTAAAACCCTCATTAATACCTTTAATTTGATACCCATATCGTACAAACACATTCTAGAGTCACCCCTGGTCCACCTTTATGGCGATATCTCGAAAAGGCGTCCACCTATATAACTAAGGCCCACTCCCTTTTAAAATACTCATTAACACCTTTCGTTTGAAAATCATATTGTACAAACGCATTCTAGAGTCACCCCTGGTCCACCTTTACGGCGATATCTCGAAAAGGCGTTCACCTATAGAACTAAGAATCACGCCCTTTTGAAACGCTCATTAACCCTTTTCCTTTGATACCCATATCGTACACACAAATTCTAGGGTCACCCCGGGTCCACCTTTATGGCGATATCTCGAAAAGGCGACCACCTATACAACTACCATCACTCCCTTTTAAAACCCTCATTAGTACCTTTAATTTGATACCGATATCGTACAAACACATTCTAGAGTCACCCCTGGTCCACCTTTATGGCGATATCTCGAAAAGGCGTCCACCTATAGAACTCAGCCCCACGCCCTTTTGAAATGCTCATTAACCCCTTTCGTTTGATACCCATATTGTACAAACGCATTCTAGAGTCACCCCTGGTCCACCTTTATGGCGATATCTCGAAAAGGCGTCCACCTATAGAACTAAGGCCCACTCCTTTTTAAAATGTTCATTAACCCCTTTCATTTGATACCCATATCGTACAAACTAATTCTAGGGTCACCCCTGGTCCACCTTTATGGCGATATCTCGAAAAGGCGACCACCTATACAACTACCATCACTCCCTTTTAAAACCCTCATTAGTACCTTTAATTTGATACCGATATCGTACAAACACATTCTAGAGTCACCCCTGGCCCACCTTTATGGCGATATCTCGAAAAGGCGTCCACCTATAGAACTAAGCCCCACGCCCTTTTGAAATGCTCATTAACCCCTTTCGTTTGATACCCATATTGTACAAACGCATTCTAGAGTCACCCCTGGTCCACCTTTATGGCGATATCTCGAAAAGGCGTCCACCTATAGAACTAAGGCCCACTCCCTTTTAAAATGTTCATTAACCCCTTTCATTTGATACCCATATCGTACAAACTAATTCTAGGGTCACCCCTGGTCCACCTTTATGGCGATATCTCGAAAAGGCGACCACCTATACAACTACCACCACTCCCTTTTAAAACCCTCATTAATACATTTATTTTGATACCCATATCGTACAAACACATTCTAGAGTCACCCCTGGTCCACCTTTATGGCGATATCTCGAAAAGGCGTCCACCTATATAACTAAGGCCCACTCCCTTTTAAAATACTCATTAACACCTTTCGTTTGAAAATCATATTGTACAAACGCATTCTAGAGTCACCCCTGGTCCACCTTTATGGCGATATCTCGAAAAGGCGTCCACCTATAGAACTAAGGCCCACTCCCTTTTAAAATGTTCATTAACCCCTTTCCTTTGATACCCGTATCGTACAAACAAATTCTAGGGTCACCCCTGGTCCACCTTTATGGCGATATCTCGAAACGGCGTCCAGCTATGGAACTAAGGATCACTCCCTTTGAAATACTCAACAACACCTTTCTTTTGATACCCATATTGTACAAGGAATGTTTGTCAATGGGATATCATAAGAAATATTTGCTGACTTGGGACATCTATATAAATAAATGAGTTTTGACATGTTTGTAAGCGAATCACTTCCGAACTGCTCTACGCATAAACTTCGTTCTACTGCTGTTTTCTTATCTCTACTTGAACCCTGTTTTAGAAAAAAAAAACTGGTGTTACCAAATGTCTGATTTTTTTTTTTTTTTTAATGATTGGCAACGGCTGAATTACGCAAAAAACATAAATAAATTCTAAATGAATAGCCGAAACAATGGGGTTGCTATCTATCTTAGCGTACATTTTGTAGTATTAGCCGTGGTTGCTACAAGTACTTCGCCTGATCTATATAAATAAAAATGAGTTTTGACATGTTTGTAAGCGAATCACTTTCGAACGGCGCATAAACTTCGTTCTACTGCTGTTTTCTTATGCTCTACTTGAACTCGGTTTTAGAAAAAAAAAATTAAATTGGTGTTGCCAGATATCTGAATTTTTTTTTTTGTTTTAATGATTGGCAACGGCTGAATTTCTTAAAAAAAAACATAAATAAATTCTTAATGAATAGCCGAAACAATGGGGTTGCTATCTATCTTAGCGTACATTTTGTAGTATTAGCCGTGGTTGCTACAAGTACTTCGCCTGATCTATATAAATAAAAATGAGTTTTGACATGTTTGTAAGCGAATCACTTTCGAACGGCTCTACGCATAAACTTCGTTCTACTGCTATTTTCTTATGCTCTACTTGAACTCGGTTTTAGAAGAATAAAATAATATTTGTGTTGCCAGATATCAGATTTTTTCTTTCTTTTTCTGTTTTAATGATTGGCAACGGCTGAATTTCTTAAAAAAAAAACATAAATAACTTCTTAATGAATAGCCGAAACAATGGGGTCGCTATCTATCTTAGCGTACATTTTGTTGTATTAGCCGTGGTTGCTACAAGTACTTTGCCTTATTTATATAAATAAAAATGAGGTTTGACATGTTTGTAAGCGAATCACTTTCGAACGCCTCTACGCATAAACTTCGTTCTATTGCTATTTTCTTATGCTCTACTTGAACTCGGTTTTAGAAAAAAATAAATAAAATTGGTTTTGCCAGATGTCTGAATTTTGTTTTTTTTGTTTTAGTGATTGGCAACGACTGAATTTCTTAAAAAAAACACAAATAAATTCTAAATGAATAGCCGAAACAATGGGGTTGCTATCTATCTTAGCGTACATTTTGTTGTATTAGCCGTGTTGCTACAAGTATTTTGGCTTATCTATATAAATAAAAATGAGTTTTGACATGTTTGTAAGCGAATCACTTTCGAACGGCTCTACGCATAAACTTCGTTCTACTGCTGTTTTCTTATGCTCTACTTGAATTCGGTTTTAGAAAAAAAAAAAAAATTGGTTTTCCCAGATGTCTGAATTTTTTTTTTTGTTTTAATGATTGGCAACGGCTGAATTTCTTAAAAAACATAAATAAATTCTAAATGAATAGCCGAAACAATGGGGTTGCTATCTATCTTAGCGTACATTTTGTAGTAGTAGCCGTGGTTGCTACAAGTACTTTGCCTTATCTATATAAATATAAATGAGTTTCGACATGTTTGTAAGCGAATCACTTTCGAACGGCTCTACGCATAAACTTCGTTCTACTGCTGTTTTCTTATACTCTACTTCAACTCGGTTTTAGAAAAAAAAAATTAAATTTGTGTTGCCAGATATCTGAATTTTTTTTTTATTTTTTGTTTTAATGATTGGCAACGGCTGAATTTCTTAAAAAAAACATAAATAAATTCTAAATGAATAGCCGAAACAATGGGGTTTCTATCTATCTTAGCGTACATTTTGTAGTATTAGCCGTGCTTCCTACAAGTACTTTGCCTTATCTATATAAATAAAAATGAGTTTTGACATGTTTGTAAGCGAATCACTTTCGAACGGCTCTACGCATAAACTTCATTCTGTTGCTGTTTTCTTATGCTCTACTTAAACTCGGGTTTAGAAAAAAAAAAATTAAATTGGTGTTGCCAGATGTCTGAATATTTTTTTTTTGTGTTTTTTTTTTTTTTGTTTTAATGTTTGGCAACTGCTGAATTTCTTAAAAAAAACATAAATAAATTCTAAATGAAATGCCGAAACAATGGGGTTGCTATCTATCTTAGCGTACATTTTTTAGTATTAGCCGTGGTTGCTACAAGTACTTCGCGTGATCTATATAAATAAAAAAGAGTTTTGACATGTTTGTAAGCGAATCACTTTCGAACGGCTCTACTTTGCCTTATATTTAATAAAATCAAATTCTTCGAGGACAAAACTCAAATTTATAGGGTCAGTTCAATACCATCTAGATCTAGTTACGGGTTTTTGCAATTCAAATCCTATTGTACACGTGAAAGAACGAATTTTCACAGTAATAGGTAGATGAATTATTGGTGAGAAGCTTTTTCATGGCAGATCATATATATAACTACTTCAAAATCGGAATTAGAAAATGTCCATTTATAAAAATAATAACTAATAGCCAGATAATTGCAAACACTGAATACATGGAAAGTATATGTTTGTCTGTATATATGTCGATCTTGTGCCACTTTACATATAATTTCGGCATGTTCTACATTTATGCGGCTTCAAAAAATAGCTATCTTGCAGCATACATTAAAAGCAGTACATTATTTACCGGTGATTTCATGTATTAATGTTTCGCACTATTCGGTCAAATCAAAAAACGTGGTGGGTTTTCTGTAAGAGTGGTTAATATAATATTTTTGATACTGTTTAGATTTTTACTGTTCTGTGAGTTCGCACTCCCTTATAATTTTTTAGTTTCCAATCATATTTTCTAATGAGTTAAAATTTCTCCAAAAATTACGACCTAAATGTATGACAACTTAGATGCAAAAGATTACTTTTTCTCACCTTGAATGGTCATTCGTCCCACTGTGCTGTATGATTTTTCATTCGTTTCACGAGAATTTGAATTTACCAAAAACTCAAAAAACAAAGCAGCCATGTTTGATATTCATTCTTGAAATGAAATTTTTAGTATATCAAAAATTTAAATGAACTTTGCAAGCCGTTGCGATAATTACGTGTTTTTATTTTCGCATTTTAAGTCCTTTGGTTGTTTCGAAAGTGTCTAATTTAATAAATTGGTGCAATTTCAAAGGAACAACTATTATAAGGATTATAAGTGACTATTAGTTAATGGTGTTTGTCTTTAGTGTTAGTGTTTGTTAAAGTGTACACCCATACTTAATTGAATAATGCCCAGCGTACGACGAGTTTGAATCAGGCGGCGCAGTCGTAATGCCACTAATCAGGCAAATTATCAGGAAAGTCGAAGTGCTAATTACCATACATATCAAAGAGAGTTGACGCAACAGAGAACGAGTAGAAATAGGGTGGTTTCAGCTAATAATCGCTCCAGTCGTAAGGACAACAATCGACGCAGACAAACTTGCGTCTCATCAAATCTGCACCGTGCTGCGTTTCACTACGACCCTGCAGCTATTTATAGTGCGCAAAGGTCCATAAGTATTGGGTCTATGAGCGTCGTTTGTTCACATTGCAATGCAATGAAATTTTTAGGTGAAACGGAGGGATTATGTTGTGCAGCGGGAAAAATTAAATTGGCGGCACTGATTTCTCCACCTGAAACCCTGAATTCAATGGTATCAGGAATTGGAAGTGATTCGAAACATTTCTTGAAAAATATCCAGGCTTATAACAATTGCTTTCAAATTACTTCATTTGGCGCTACGCAAATAATAAAAGACAATTTCAATCCAACGTTTAAGGTAATTGTTTAAAAGTGGTACTTTGAAATTTAAAATAACCAGAGAGTGTGAATAATTTATTGCGAAAAACTTTGAATTAAAAATGGCTCATGGTCATTAACCCGTCGGCTTAGAGTGTAAACCTGATATTCATGTTTCGCACACGGCCAACTTTATGTCGCTTGCTCACGAGTTGGCAAATCATCCAGTTTATTTGTTTACGCAGAAAACGCCCAAATGAAAATCGTTGTCTATCATCACGTGCTGAACTAATTCAATCAATTTGCTCAATTTTGATCTGAGTAAGTATGACAAAAAATTAATATCTTATAGTAATAGTTACGACATTTTTTTCAAATAAATCAAATTCACAGAAATTTACATATGGTTTAATAAAACTATGCAATTGCATTAAATAACATCGAATCGTGAGCTACCTCCTTAAATTACTTTAACATGAATCAAAAACAAAGCTTCAGGTCTCTACCATCAGAGTGACCAGTACGCCGGTTGAAATTGTCTTAAAAGAACTCAAAAAGTCTTTCTCTGAAGCAAATAAGTGTTCACCGTGCCAAAATTAAAACCATCACATGTAAATATTATACATTTTATCGGTATAAGTATAATTTCTACTTTTACAAATTTATAAAGATTTTCATTAAGACTTATGGTAACCTCACAGGCAGAGTTAACGCATGAATTTTCTGTATACATTTAGTTTGTTGTTGTTTTGAAAATGATTTTCTATGAAACGATGCAGTACTATTTGCACTTAGCTGTGAATTCCCTTATAGGAAAAAAGTTTGTAACTGGGGAACAGGGAGCGGATCATGAATTGGGATAGGTGAAATATACACTAATGAGGGAAAGTAAAATTCCAGGCAGGACAAGGTCTGCTGGGTCTGCTAGTATGAAATGGAATGTAGTTATTTCTATAATATTTGTAAAAGTATTGTAAGACCGTTTACTATAAAAGGGAAAGTATTTCAGTAATAAAAACAATCATATTCTGAGCCCAACCTTAGCGTTTAATTTCAATTCATATGGTAATAGTTCATGTCAACAAAAGTAGCGACGCAGCGACATTTTCCGTTCAAGATAAAAAGGACGAAGTGCAAAATTTTTGAATGGCAGATATTTAAGCACATCAGAAGGTGTTTGGAGTTTACTGGGATTTTGGATTCATGAGAGATTCCTAACGGTTGTACATCTATCTGTTCACTTAGAAAATGGACAAAGGGTTTATGGTACTGCAGGAACCACTACAAACCACTTTGACAGCATGTTTTCCCTTTTGTTCAGTTGACGATTTTGCAAAAACTTTGCTTTACTCCGAAGTACCCGCCTATTACACTTGGACTAATACAATTAGAATTAATAAACCACAAGAACACCAATTAGGTATTTTGGCGTAGACCTTCGTAGTGAAGTGTTTTCTCTCGGTCAACTGTATGTCGCTATTTCAAGAAATGTTTCCCCACAGAACCAAAGTTTTCTCATTCCTGGGAATTATAATAAAACAAATAATGTTATATTCCCGAAAGTTTTTAATTAATGAAAAAATGTACCTTATTAATATATAAATAATTCTACGTTCTACAAACCAATTTCGACTGCTGAGTGGAATAGCACCCTATTCAAAATTCTTTTCAAAAACGTCCTACCTGAGAATTTGACTCAAAAATGCCCTGCCGCAAAGTTTGATTGAAAAACGCCCTATTTCAAAATTTGTTTCATCTCGGTATAAATTCAATATATTTTTAGCTTATATAAATTCTGGGATGGGGCGTTCTTCAATCAAATTCTGAGATAGGGCGTTTTCGAAAAAAAATTCTGATGTAGGGTGTTTTTAAAAAGAGTTTTGAGGTGGGGCGTTTTTGAAAAGAGTGATATTAGACTCAGCAGTCGATTTACTTAAGTAACTAATGTTATCTTTTTGCGTTTTGTTTTCTTTCATAAATAAATCGTTTATAAGCTAACGAATTTAAAAGTGTTTGCATTTAATACAACAGAGGGTATTACACTATTACCTTCATAGCAGAAAAAAACATGACATATGTATGTATGTGTATCTCTTCTTTTAAACTATACCCAAATAGCAAAAACTCAATGGCCCGTAGTCATAGTCGAAATAAAATAGAGTTTTATTGGTTTAAACATGGTTCTAAATTATATATCATTTCAAGTCTGTTATAGTCCACTTAAACACTATTTTATCTCTAAAAAAGTATTTTAAGTTTAAAATGACATGAGCGTGATTTTAATTTTTTTAGATTTTAAGTTGGTGCTCTGCTGTCAAAAGTTGCGAGAAATTAAACAATTTGCTATTTAAACGCGATGAACTTAAATGGAAGTGAAAAAAGGTTTCCCCGACAAGCAAATATACGTCAGGAAATAAATTATTATACTTAATATGTTTGTGACGAAAATTACACAATTTTAAAATGTGCGATGGTTACTTGGCTCCACATATGCGAAATCTTTAATTAAGACTATTCCGCATTCAAAGATATTTGTGAGTTTTGATGTTTTAGTATCTTTTGAGGAAAAAGTAGCATCCTGTACTGATTTTGGCATTAAATTTAGAAATAAATATTCAATGAAAGGAACTATTTACCACAGGCATCGATTTTTAATACATGTCAAAAAATTTCGGGAGAGGTGTCAAATGACGCGTTTTAATTTCGGAAGCAATAATCCGAAGGCGGCAAAGTAATAATTGTACTCTGTCAAGATATCTTTGCAAAAAAAAGTTTAAGACTTTCATGTGGTTGATGTAATTTTGGTAATATTGTACACAAAAAAAAATAAACTAAAAAGGCGTTTGACGCTGATACAATTTTCACCAGTTTCTCAACCGTTTGAGGGAAATTATTCGGTTGTTTGTGAATATCTATTAATAAAAGAACAATTTCTTAATTCCGACTTTTATTATTATTGAATTACGTTACAGAATTCTTGAATTCAATTCTGCTGGCATTTCGTTTTGTATCTTCTATTCCCCATTACATTTGCCAAATCCTCTTAAAATAAAGCGTGAAATAAAACACGGAATACAACAAGAATTAGCAACAAAACTTTTAAGAACGCTTGGTACGGACGCTGCTGAACTACTTCCCCCCTTTATCACCCTCTTAGTCTATGTCATGATCGACTTGAGTTCAATGATTTTCTAATGTAAAAGGCACTTACACTGTACAATGGCTCAACACTCCAAGTCACTTCTTTCCTATGGAAAACTATAATAAACTCCCTTTATTTATGCTGACTTTGCGAAGAAAAACCTAAATTTGATTTAACCTGATTAACGTAAACGGTTATGGACACCTAACATTTAAGGTTTGCATCATTTGGGCGGTCACATCTGTCGTAATGAAAACAACTTCTCTTTACAACATTCTTACAAACTATATAAATTATTCAACATGAATACGAGTGTATGAGTGATTAGCCTTGTTGCTTCCTTTGTTTTAAGGAGCCCAAATCCGCTTTAACTACCTATTCGTCTATGTTGCGAGATTTAAATAATTTTTTAAGAACGAAAATAAGTAAATTTTCTTTAAATAAGTATGTTCATGTTCAATTAAAAGATTGTGTACTCAATTTTAAATTGACGGCTGATAAAAAAAGCAGCGAATTTTTACAAAGCGCTTGCTAATAACTTTTAAATATAATTGTATCATAATTATCCGCCACCGGATTATGATCAAAACCCGTTTTCAGGTACTCCTTTTTTGTGCTATTGTAAGAGTTTTTGTCAAGTAAAAAATTACCATTTTTTATACGTGGAGTCAAGTAATCACGGTTGTAAGGAACAGGGTGAACTTTTAAAATTTCTAAAAAAAATCCTTCATAGCGCCAATCAATACCTTTTTTTCATGCGGATACCCTTTCCATGCTCATTTTAGATGAAAACTGTGTTTAATATGTCTATGAGAGACCAAAATTTTAAATCCCATTTTTAAGTTAGGCAAGATTTTAACTAAAGAGTATTTTAGTCAGCGACTATGATTACGGACCAATAACTCTAATAACAAAGAAAAATTAGAAAGACTTAATAAAAACTTCCCCCAATTTGCTAGTGAACAACTAAATTCACTATGCCCAGAATACGTAGATATATTCGCATTAGAAACAGAACCCAAAACAGCCAACAATTTTTATAAGCAAAAATTACATATAAAAGATGATATTGAAAATTACAGATTTCCGCAAGCACACAAAAATTAAATAAATAAACAAGTAAACAAATTACTTAAAGATGACATTATAGAACCTTCAATGTCCGAATACAATAGCCCAATCCTATTAGTACCAAAGAAATGTTTGCCCGGTAATAAAGATAAGAGATGGAGACAAGTCATTGACTACAGACAAGTAAATAAAAAACTAACCGCAGATAAATTCCTACTCCCGAGAATTGATGACATTCTGGATCAATTAGGAAGAGCAAAATACTTTTCATGGTTAGATCTAAATATTTTTACCTCAAAAACCCCTACAAAAAAAATAGTAATAGGAAATATTTTTACTTTAACCTACACATATAATCCATAAGAATAGGTTTAAGCCAGCATAGAACATTTGCTAGTAACCCAAATGATGTGAAAAAAAATCACAACAATCAGAATATAAAAATTCCAATTTACTCGTCAATAAAAATTTAAAAATAAGGAACACATAAAAGAAAAATAAAAACAGCATGGTAAACTTTTATGGCAATAGGATGACCGTATGTAGTTAGGCGCCAAACTATATACGTTCCTCCCTTGAAAGCATACGGAAGTGTGCACATGAACTAAAGAAAACACAAATGCATGTTAAAACAAAAAAAAATATATATAAATACAACAACATGTTACATTGAAAAAAAGCACAAAATCACAAATGTAAAGCAGATGCAACCGGATAATGACTAAGTAAACAAACTCTTCAATAGTAATAAATTACAAACAAACAAAAAAACAATAAAGGCAATTAAATTTTATGAACTCAAACCAATCTCAAGTGGTCTCTTCAAGAGTCATATAGAATTGTTTTCAATTATATAGGACTCTTTTTCTAAGGAGGATGGTTTAGCATTATGCACTACCCCTTTTTATGCCAATGCATTTCAGCATATGCATCATGACCTCCTGTGCGAATGCATTCGTATGCATATTTAAATACCGACCATACACAGTCATATTGCACTCATATTACAATCTTGACACACATAAATTACGTTCACTCCAACACAGCGGGAGTTCAACGTCATATGAATGCCGACAAAAACAATCATATCCATTTGCTCAATGAGTCATACTAACAAGCACACGTGCCAGTCAGAATGTCCGATCGCCAGTGTCAGTTTGTCAATGGGACATCATAAGAAATATTTGCTGACTTGGGACATCTATATAAATAAATGAGTTTTGACATGTTTGTAAGCGAATCACTTTCGAACGGCTCTACACATAAACTTCGTTCTACTGCTGTTTTCTTATGCTCTACTTGAACTCGGTTTTAGAAAAATAAAATAAAATTTGTGTTGCCAGATGTCTGATTTTTTCTTTCTTTTTTGTTTTAATGATTGGCAACGGCTGAATTTCTTAAAAAAAAAAACATAAATAACTTCTTAATGAATAGCCGAAACAATGGGGTCGCTATCTATCTTAGCGTACATTTTGTTGTATTAGCCGTGGTTTCTACAAGTACTTTGCCTTATTTATATAAATAAAAATGAGGTTTGACATGTTTGTAAGTGAATCACTTTCGAACGGCTCTACGCATAAACTTCGTTCTACTGCTGTTTTCTTATGCTCTACTTGAACCCGGTTTTAGAAAAAAAAAATGGTGTTGCCAGATGTCTGAATTTAATTTTTTTTAATGATTGGCAACGGCTGAATTACGTAAAAAAAAACATAAATAAATTCTAAATGAATAGCCGAAACAATGGGGTTGCTATCCATCTTAGCGTATATTTTGTAGTATTTAGCCGTGGTTGCTACAAGTGCTTTGCCTTATCTATATAAATAAAAATGAGTTTTGATATGTTTGTAAGCGAATCACTTTCGAAAGGCTCTACGTATAAACTTCGTTCTACTGCTGTTTTCTTATACTCTACTTGAACTCGGTTTTAGATTAGATTGCCAGATATCTGATTTTTTTTTTTTTTGTTTTAATGATTGGCAACGGCTGAATATCTTAAAAAAAACATAAATAAATTCGAAATGAATAGCCGAAACAATGGGGTTGCTATCTATCTTAGCGTACATTTTGTAGTGTTAGCGGTGGCGAAGGCAGCAGCGGTCGCAGTTGATATTGTTGTTGCATTTGTCGCATTCGCCGTTGTTTATCATTCATTTCAAAGCATTGTTGTTGTTTACAACTTTACTTCAATATTGTCACGCGCACCTTCGCAGACATAGCGTCAGCGTTTTTGGTGTGAACGGATGTTCACATTAAATGCATTAGTAGGTTTCATATTCGGCAATTCATATGGGAAGATATTGTTTCCCATAAATTTGCTTAGCAGGTGTTAACTACCTTCACAGACATAGCGTCAGCGTTTTTGGTGTGAACGGATGTTCACATTAAATGCATTAGTAGGTTTTCATATTCGGCAATTCATATGGGAAGATATTGTTTCCCATAAATCTGCTTAGCAGGTGTTAACTACTCCCCCCGTAAAAACGGAGCTGTCCTCAGCTTCTTTTATAACTCTTTTTACTGCTGCTGCACTTTTGCGTTGCTGATAAGATTTCCAAATTGTAACTATTGCGATAAAGGTTACAGCGATGATTATTAGGAGGAATAATGACATTGAAAATTGTTTTGAGTGTGTGTGTGTAATTTCCCGCAGGGATGCAATCTGGTCTAGATTTTCCAAGTTTCCACGATGAAGGTAAGGTAAGGATAACAGGGGAACAAGCTCGGTCATATTCAGTATTTCAGCTGGTGCAGCTCTCGGATAGGAGCGAACAGTTCTCTTCGAATTTGTGTAGCTGACGTTGTTAATGCTGGCGTTATTTTTGAAGGATACAAGGAAGGTACCTTTAATTTTTACTTGAGGGAAACTGTCTTCGCGTACTTCAACCGTTTGATCGTTGATGACCACCAATCCATCGTCAATTTCTTCCATAGGAGCTGGTATCGACTTGCATGTAGCTGGTTGACGGCTCAACATATTCAGTAAGCAAGTGTTCCTTGTGTTTGTAATTCGACAGATAGTTTTTGATGTTGTTTCTTTACAGTTATTAAGTTGAGGATACTCGCTACTACACTCCGCCACTATGCTTGCTTCTAACATTATTGCTTTCCTATTATGAATAACTGGCCTGATTACAAGTTTGGTGCATATTTGACTTATAACAGGATACCTGATTATAAAATACATATTTTCTTCATTTTGCAAAATTTTGAGGGCTGAAGCCGTTAACAGATCGCTTACAGTAATGTTATTAGAATGCTCTTTGGCAATAAGCTTATTAGTTTCTTTATTATTTAACAAAATAGGATTTATCATTTGTAGTTTACCTAAAGCCACTGAATAAATAATTGTCTCAAGCTCATCTATGATGTGTCTATTTCTGGATGACGCGACTTCAAAAAGGTGTTCAGTATTAATATCGTGTTTCTTTGTAGCATTAAGTAACCTGTTAACGGTGTCGGTCAATTGATTTATCCTTAGCTGTGTTTCGGTATTAATGAAGATCTGTCTGTTATTCGATTCGATTAAGGCTTCCTCCCGAGTAGATACCTGGTTGAAATCGTCAAAGTCCGAGGTACCTGCAATATATTTCAATGCAGTTCCCAGGAAGTTGATGCTTCTGGCATGGCGATGATGAATTCTTAGTGAATCCAGCAATCGCATAATTTGGTCTGCGTCTAGTTGTAATAATTTCTTTATGTGTGACTGTGGAAAGTAATTTAGTAAGTTTTGTGTGTCTTTTGAAACAGCTTCGTAATAAGTCAAATTTTGATGATGAATGAGGTAATCATACTTAGAAAATATTGCAACTTCTCCAGTCACAACCTCAATGTACGCAGCGCTCGTGTAGTTTAATATTTTACCTTCTGTACCAATGACCGCCACAATCAGACAGATCACCAACGGGCGCTGAAAAAAAAGGAGAAAAAGGTCATCTGAGATTTGCTTTGTGAACCCTTCTGCCGTCGACCAGAACTGTTGTGCCTAAATCTTTAGTAAATGTTCCTTCCAAGTACAGCTTAGTAAACTTATTGCCTATCCTCTTGTTGGTTTTCACAAACACTTTGTCACCTGGATGGTAAGACTTAGTAAGGCAATTCTGGTTCCTATTCTTTAGATCGTTATGCTGTTTCTTAACTAACCTATCTCTTATATCGTCAAGAAATGCCTGCACATTGTGATGAATGATGTCAATTGGTCTTTGTTTTGTAACTGAATGAATAGTTCTATTGTACTTGTAAGCGGAGAGGAGAATAAGGTCATTTGTGTCGTTTAAGCCCTGGGTCAACTTAATGCAGCGGCCTATTTCTGTAAGCGTGCTGTGAAATCTTTCCACCTGGCCATTTGTAGTACTGTGGTGAGGTGGAATTGTGTCAATGGAAACATTGAAGTGGTCTTGCAATAGGGCTCTTATCGTACTTGAGTTCAAAGATTTTTCGTTGTCACAGATAAGATATTTTGTGTCCTTGCAGAAGTTCATAATTTTGATTATGGGTTCCTTTAAATCTACTATCGATCTTGTCGGAATTGACTGGACCACAGCGAATTTAGAAAATTTATCAATGCAAGTTAAAAAAAAATTTTTGTCGGTTGAATAAATATCCATGTGCAAAATTTCGCCGGGCCTACCTGGAATGGGAGTTTCGCCTATTCCAGGGTTAGGTGGGTGGCGTTGATATTTAGCTTCTTTGCATGTTTTGCATGAAGAAATGATATCCCTCAAGGTTTTTGAAATATTGGGAAAGTAGTAGTCTCTAAGAACCTGATTAATGTTTTCCTTCAGTGAGCGGTGAGCTCTGTTATGCTCAGACTGCAAAATCTCTAGCTGGTCGTCCTTGTCAAATATGTCGGTTACTTGAAGATTCGTGTAGACGAACTTTACCGCTGGAAAGCGCAAAAGTATTTGGTTCTGAATTTTCCCCAGCACAGGAAGTTCACACAGCAATGCGTTGACTCTATTAGGGTTTAGGCAATTCTTTATTAGGGTGGGTATTCTTTCGAGCTTATTGAAAATAATGCGATGCCTGATTTGAGTTTTGAACAGAATTTTCGTAGTTACGGATTCATTGTCCCCATTTTCAAGAATTATTTGGTTCCCGAAACAATTGATAGGATACTTAGCTGTTTTAATCGTCATTGTTGAGGATTCCTCACTATGAACAGTTTCATCAGATCGGTCAGTGCTAAGAGCATTAATATGCTGTCTTGACAACGCGTCAGCGACAACATTTTCCTTTCCGGGTTTATAGTGAAACCTAGGGGAGAACTCCTCCACAAAAGATCTCCATCGCTTTAGTTTTGAGTTCGGATTCTTATCCGAAATTGAGAAGGTCAAAGGTTGGTGATCTGTAAATATGTTAAGGTTTTTGACACCATAAAGGTAATTTCTGAGCTTTTGTAATGCCCAAACAATGGCGAGTAATTCTCGCTCGTTAGTAGCATAATTCTCCTCAGTTTTGGTCAGTGTACGTGAAATCATAGTAATAGGCCGACCTCCTTGAGAAAGAACTGCTCCCAAAGCATGAGAGGATGCGTCCGTAGTTAAGTCGAAGGGTTTTTGAAAATCGGGGTAAAGGAGAAGCACATCCTCGGATGATAGAATATCTTTAATTTTCCTAAAGGCATTGTGGGCTTCTTCGTCGAATTCAACATTAGTTTTCTTTGAAGCGGGGCTGCTTACTGTTCCGTTTTCGCCACGTAAGTACTTGGTGAGGGGTTTAGCTATTGACGCATAGTCTTTTATGAAACGTCGATAGTAACCTGATAGTTCGAGGAAAGAGCGCAATGCTCGAAGTGTTCTCGGGACTTCATAATTAACAATATCCTGAACTTTGTCCTTTGACGTTTTGATACCACTTTGTGAGACCACAAATCCGAGGAATTCGACCTCTGTTTGGAAAAATTGGGTCTTTTCTAAAGAAACTCTCATATTAGCCAAATATAACTTCCGAAGGACACGGCTGACATCGCTGAAGTGACTCTCGTAATCCTTGGAAAACACGATTATATCATCGATGTAGACGTGGCATATTTTTCCTATCTCCTCCCTCAGCACGTCGTCGATGGCACGTTGGAAAATACTCGGGGCATTTTTCAGCCCAAACGGCAGTCTACAGAACTCGTATTTTCCATTGTTTAGGGAAAATGCGGTTTTCTCTCTATCCCGCTCAGCCAGTATTATCTGGTGGAAACCCGATTTAAGGTCTATCGTTGTGAAAATTGAGGATTTACCTAGATTCGCTAGTATTATGGAGGTGTCAGGTATAGGGTATCTATCATTGATGGTCCTTTCATTGAGCTTCTTGAAGTCCACCACCATTCGCATTTTCTTTTCACCAGATTCGGTCAATCCTTTCTTAGGAACTACCCATATAGGGCTATTATAAGGGGACCTGGAAGGTCTGATTATTCCATCGCGTAAGAGGTTGTGGATTTCGCTATTTACAAATTCTGATGCCGCCATTGGATAAGGATATGATTTTGAATAAACTGCCTCGTTGTCTGTGGTTCTAATTGTTGCCACAATATTCGTATTGTAAGGAATGAACTCCTCTGGGTTAGAAAAGGCCGCAGAATGCTTAACTTTAAGTTCTTCAATTAATAGGGTCAGTACAATATTGTTAACGTCTTTACAGTGGAGATGTTGCAAATTTTCTGAACCAGTTTTGTATGAAAGAATTAATTTATTGAGGTCAAGCTTAGCATTGATTTTACGCAAAAGGTCGTAACCTATTATACCGTCGAATGTTTCAAGAGTTGGTAAAAGAAAAAATTCAGAATTCGTGTCAAAAATGTTGATAGTGCATTTTTGCGTAACGCGATTGGTACCATGAATGGATTTCACCAGGAATATTGACTCTACTGTTTTTACACCTTGCCATCCACAGTCCTTTACATAGTTTTTAGAAGCGCCGGTGTCGATCAGACATTTTACTGGTTTACCTTTGAACTTCCTGCTAACAAACGGTAGCAGGGACGCTACTCTAAAAAATTTATTTCGTCGCTTGGTACTTCTGCTATTGCATTGCCATTATTATCAATTTCCCCATCTTTCTCATCGTAGGCGTCGGAATCTGCGTAGGCTTCCTCGTCATATTGGTTAAGGGCATTGATTCGTTGCATTTTATTATAATTAAATTGGTCACTACCATGTGGTCTTTTTGCATTCGCGGCAGTGCAACCGGTTGAAACTGGATTTCCAAATGGAGTCCTGCCTGAAGGGTAATTTGGGCGATTACGAGAAGAGGAAGGCGTCTGTTGAGAAGGACACCTCAATTTATAAAGACTGGGATCAACCTCCATTGGAGTGACATTTTGTTGAACTTGATTACTTGATACTCTTTTGAAATGAGGGCTATTGGCAATTGGAAAGGACCTAACATTAGTTGGTTTTGCCAAAAGATTTTCTGAGGTTCTGCCATCGGCAAACCTTGAGGCGAAGAATGGTCTAGCTTGGTTAGATTCCAATTCCTGCGCAAGAGCAAGAGCCGATGGCATGTCTTTCGGTCTAGATGAAAATAAGATGTCACATAATGGCCTATTAAGTCCGGATATGAATACCCTAAGAGCGTCTTGGCGATATTTGGTCATAAGTGATTCAATAACCTGTCGCTCGCTTCCGTAGGTCATAAGAGTTTTATTAGTTATGGCCGTCAGTTTCCTTTCGACCTTGTCATAAAAGTCATTAATTGTCAGGCCTCCCTGGCGGAGGGTGGACATTTCCTGTTCTACAACATGGATAGGTTTCTTATCTGCATAGGAAAAATCAAGTCTTGCTATAATTGCTTTAAAATTAAGGACGGTGTTGAACGAGGAGAGCACAGAATCTGCGCGTCCTGTAACCTTGTTACGAATAATCGACACGGCTTGATAGTGTTTACAACTACCAGCAAATGATTCGAAAATTTTGTAGGCGGCATGAGCCGCCTGCCGCCATGACACATAACGTGTCTGGTCACCAGAAAATTCTGGCAAAGATTTCACCACGTCCAGTGATAAGTTACACTCAATATCATGGCTAAATGTTATTTCCTGATATTCTTCTACTGTAGTGGGTGTTTCCATCCTAGCGAGTCTTTGAGTCATTTCGTCTATAGTTTTCTGAAAGTCACGTTTTGTTTGGTCAGTAGCTACTCTTATAGCGGCACTAATGACTGAACGAAGTTGCATTTCTTCCATTTTCTTTTATATTAATTTAAAATTTAATTCACAAACTTTTTAGATTCGCTGGCTTACAGCTTTTTGCTATCTTGATTTTCAACACGTAATTATCTTGAGCCTACTAAGCTTATTATTTTTTTATTAAATTCACTGGCTTACAGCTCACGTTTTTATAAATTTCCAAAACACAATTTAATCAATCAACTTATTATGCTTTAACGTAATATTTCGTTTTTTTTTTATTTAATTCACTTTCTTAAATCTACTTCCTTACTATCATTTTTGTTGTAGCTGGACTCCTCTTGCTGCTGCTTTGGATCTTCTCTGGTTCAATTCTTCCTTGGTGATTCCGAAATCACGACCACGCTGTTCGTCCAATAAATAGGATTTAGTTAAAACACGCGCGGCCCCACACTTGGGCGCCAGTTACTTTCGCTATTCAACTTAAATAAAAACGAAAGAGGGTTTTTTATGTTTACTTTATTTTTAATCACCGAATACAATCTCGATTAGAGCCTGGCAAAAGACTAAACGTAAATAACAGAATCAAACTATTTTATCCAAAGCGGTGGCGAAGGCAGCAGCGGTCGCAGTTGATATTGTTGTTGCATTTGTCGCATTCGCCGTTGTTTATCATTCATTTCAAAGCATTGTTGTTGTTTACTACTTTACTTCAATATTGTCACGCGCACCTTCACAGACATAGCGTCAGCGTTTTTGGTGTGAACGGATGTTCACATTAAATGCATTAGTAGGTTTCATATTCGGCAATTCATATGGGAAGATATTGTTTCCCATAAATTTGCTTAGCAGGTGTTAACTACTTTCACAGACATAGCGTCAGCGTTTTTGGTGTGAACGGATGTTCACATTAAATGCATTCGTAGGTTTTCATATTCGGCAATTCATATGGGAAGATATTGTTTCCCATAAATCTGCTTAGCAGTTGTTAACTTATATGTTTGTCTGTATATATGTCGATCTGCTGCCACTTTACATATACTTTCGGCATGTTCTACATTTATGCGGCTTCAAAAAATAGCTATCTTGCAGCATACATTAAAAGCAGTACATTATTTACCGTTGATTTGATGTATTAATATTTCGCACTATTCGGTCAAATCAAAAAACGTGGTGGGTTTTCTGTAAGAGTGGTTAAGAAAATATTTTTGATACTATTTAGCTTTTTACTGTTCTGTGAGTTCGCACTCCCTTATAATTTTTTATATTCCAATCATATTTTCTAATGAGTTAAAATTTCTCCAAAAATTACGACCTAAATATATGACAACTTAGATGCAAAAGATTACTTTTGCTCACCTTGAATGGTCATTCGTCCCACTGTGCTGTATGATTTTTCATTCGTTTCGCGAGAATTTGAATTTACCAAAAACTCAAAAAACAAAGCAGCCATGTTTGATATCGTTATTCATTCTTGAAATGAAAGTTTTAGTATACCACAAATTTAAATGCAAGCCGTTGCGATAAGTACGTGTTTTTATTTTCGCATTTTAAGACATTTGGTTGTTTCGAAAGAGTCTACTTTAATAAATTGGTGCAATTTCAAAGGAACAACTATTATAAGGATTATAAGTGAATATTAGTTAATGGTGTTTGTCTTTAGTGTTAGTGTTTGTTAAAGTGTATACCCATACTTAATTGAATAATGCCTAGCGTACGACGTGTTTGAATCAGGCGGCGCAGTCGTAATGCCACTAATCAGGCAAATTATCGGGAAAGTCGAAGTGCTAATTACCATACATATCAAAGAGAGTTGACGCGACAGAGAACGAGTAGAAATAGGGTGGTTTCAGCTAATAATCGCTCCAGTCGTAAGGACAACAATCGACGCAGACAAACTTGCGTCTCTTCAAATCTGCACCGTGCTGCGTTTCACTACGACCCTGCAGCTAATTATAGTGCGCAAAGGTCCATAAGTATTAGGTCAATGAGCGTCGTTTGTTCACATTGCAATGTAATGAAATTTTTAGGTGAAACGGAGGGATTATGTTGTGCAGCTGGAAAAATTAAATTGCCGGCACTGATTCCTCCACCTGAACCCCTGCGTTCAATGGTATCAGGAATTGGAAGTGATTCGAAACATTTCTTGAAAAATATCCAGGCTTATAACAATTGCTTTCAAATGACTTCATTTGGCGCTACGCAAATAATAAAAGACAATTTCAATCCAACGTTTAAGGTAATTGTTTAAAAGTGGTACTTTGAAATTTAAAATAACCAGAGAGTGTGAATAATTTATTGCGAAAAACTTTGAATTAAAAATGGCTCATGGTCATTAACCCGTCGGCTTAGAGTGTAAACCTGATATTCATGTTTCGCACATGGCCAACTTTATGTCGCTTGCTCACGAGTTGGCAAACCATCCAGTTTATTTGTTTACGCAGAAAACGCCCAAATGAAAATCGTTGTCTATCATCACGTGCTGAACTAATTCAATCAATTTGCTCAATTTTGATCTGAGTAAGTATGACAAAAAATTAATATCTTATAGTAATAGTTACGAAATTTTTTTCAAATAAATCAAATTCATAGAAATTTGCATATGGTTTAATAAAACTATGCAATTGCATTAAATGCATGGTGAGCTACCTCCTTAAATTACCTTAACATGAATCAAAAACAAAGCTTCAGGTCTCTACCATTAGAGTGACCAGTACGCCGATTGAAATTGTCTTAAAAGAACTCAAAAAGTCTTTCTCTGAAGCCAATAAGTGTTCACCGTGCCAAAATTAAAACCATCACATGTAAATATTATACATTTTATCGGTATAAGTATAATTTCTACTTTTACAAATTCATCTATTTTGTTGCTGTTTTGAAAATGGTTTTCTATGAAATGATGCAGTACTATTTGCACTTGGCTGTGAATTCCCTTATAGGAAAAAAGTTTGTTACTGGGGAACATGGAGCGGATCATGAATTGGGATAGGTGAAATATACACAAATGAGGGAAAGTAAAATTCCAAGCAGGACAACGTCTGCCGGGTCTGCTAGTATGAAATGGAATGTAGTTATTTCTAGTATGTAGGTATGTACATAATATTTGTAATAGTATTGTGAGTCCGTTTACTATAAAAGAGAAAGTATTTCAGTAATGAAAACAATCATACTCTGAGCCCAACCTTAGCGTCTAAATTCAATTCATATGGTAATAGTTCATGTCAACAAAGGTAGCGACACAGCGACATTTTCCGTTCAAGATAAAAAGGACGAAGTGCAAAATTTTTGAATGGCAGATATTTAAGCACATCAGAAGGTGTTTGGAGTTTACTGGGATTTTTGATTCATGAGCGATTCCTAACGGTTTTACATCTATCTGTTCACTTAGAAAATGGACAAAGGGTTTATGGTACTGCAGGAACCCTTACAAACCACTTTGACAGCATGTTTTCCATTTTGTTCAGTTGACGATTTTGCAAAAACTTTGCTTTACTCCGAAGTACCCGCCTATTACACTTGGACTAATACAATTGGAATTAATAAGCCGCAAGGACACCAATTAGGTATTTTGGCGTAGACCTTCGTAGTGAAGTGTTTTCTCTCGGTCAACTGTATGTCGCTATTTCAAGAAATGTTTCCCCACAGAACCAAAGTTTTCTCATTCCTGGGAATTATAATAAAACAAATAATGTTATATTCCCGAAAGTTTTTAATTAATGAAAAAATGTAACTTATTAATATATAAATAATTTTTTACGTTCTACAAACCAATTTCGACTGCTGG
>NW_027137261.1:0-74999 GCF_040869045.1 Eurosta solidaginis | reverse complement strand
CCGAAAAAGTCCCGAAAAAACTCTGACGGGATCCCGGACAAATCCCGAAAATCGCCCAGAAATTATCCCGGAGGAGTCCCAAAATGATTCCGAAATAGTAGTCACGAAAAAGGCCCGAAATGACCCTGACGGGATCCCGAAAACCATCCAGAAATGATTCTGGAGGGATCCCCAAATCATCGCGGAAAAGTCCACAAACCATCCAGAATTGATCTCTGAAGGTTCCGCAAATGATCCCGAAATAGTCCCGAAAGTCACGAAAAACTCAGGCCCATCCTGAAAATCATGAAGAAATTATCCTGGAAGGGTCCTAAAATTACCCCGAAATAACTCTGACGGGATCCCGGACAGATCCCGAAAATCATCCAGAACTGAGCTCTGAAACGTCCCCAAATAATCCAGAAATAGTCCGGAAAAAGTCCCGAAAAAACTCCGTCGGGATCCCGGACAGATCCCGAAAATCACCCAGAAATTATGCCGGAGGGGTCCCAAAATGATTCCGAAATAGTCCCGAAAAAGTCCCGAAATGACCTTGAGGGGATCCCAGACCGATACCGAAAACCATCCAGAATTGATCTCTAAAGGGTCCGCAATTTATCCCAGATAAAGTCGCGAAAAAACTACGAAGGGATCCCGAACAGATCCCGAAAATCATAGAGAAATTATCCCGGAAGGGTCCCAAAATGATCCCGAAATAGTCCCGAAAAGGCGCGAAATAACCCTGACGGGATCCCGGACGGATCCCGAAAACCACCCAGAAATGATCTTTAAGGGCAACTGATCCCGAAATAGTCGTGAAAAAGTCCCGAAATTACCCCGACGGGATCCCGAAAACCATCCAGAAATTATCCCTGAAGGATCCCCAAATGATCCAAGAACAGTCTCGAAACTCCCTGACATTTTCCCGAAAAAGTACAAAAATAAACCCGACGGGATCTCGGACGGATCCCGAAAACGATCCAGAAATGATGCCGGAAGGGACCCCAAATGATCCCGAAAAATTCCCGAAATTCCCCCGATGTGATCCCGGACGGATCCCGGACCATCCAGAAATGATGCCGGTTGGTACCCCAAAATGATCCCGAAATAGGCCAGAAAGGACCCCGTCGGGATCCCGGACGGATCCCCAAAAGTATACAGAAATGATGCTGGAAGGTGAAATGATCCCCTTAAAGAAAGATGAAAAATGAAATGATCCCCTTATAGTTCCGAAATGATCCTGACGGGATTCCCGACGGATCCCGGAAACTATCCAGAAATGATGCCGGAAAGGTTCCCAAGTTATCCCCAAATAGTCCCGAAACGGAGAGACCCCAAATGATCCCGCAAAAGTCCCAAAATGACCCCGACAGGATCCCGGACGGATCACGTAAACCATCCAGAAATGATGTCGGAAGAGACCCCAAATGATCCCGCAAAAGTTCCAAAATGACCGCGACAGGATCCCGGACTGATCCCGAAAACCATCCAGAAATGATGCCGGGAGGGACCCCAAATGATCCCGCAAAAGTCCCAAAATGACCCCGACAGGATCCCGGACGGATCCCGTAAACCATCCAGAAATGATGCCGGAGGAGACCTCAAATGAGCCCGCTAAAGTCCCAAAATGACCCCGACAGGGTCCCGGACGGATCTCGTAAACCATCCAGAAATGATGCCGGAAGAGACCCCAAATGATCCCGCAAAAGTCCCAAAATGACCACGACAGGATCCCGGACGGATTCCGTAAACCATCCAGAAATGATGCCGGAAGAGACCCCAAATGACCCCGCAAAAGTCCCAAAATGCCCCCGACAGGATCCCGGACGGATCCCGTAAACCATCCAGAAATGATGCCGGAAGAGACCCCAAATGATCCCGCAAAAGTCCCAAAATGACCCCGACAGGATCCCGGACGGATCCCGTAAACCATCCAGAAATGATACCGGAAGAGACCCCAAATGATCCCGCAAAAGTCCCAAAATGACGCCGACGGGATCCCGGACGGATCCCGTAAACCATCCAGAAATGATGCCGGAAGAGACCCGAAATGATCCCGCAAAAGTCCCAAAATGACGCCGACGGGATCCCGGACGGATCCCTAAAACCATCCAGGAATGATTACGGAAAGGACCCAAACTGACCCCGAAAAAGTCCCGTAATGATCCCGGAAACCATCAAGAATTTATCTCTCGAAGGTACGCAAATGATCCCGAAAGTACCCCGACGGGATACCGGACGGATCCCGAAAACCATCCAGAAATGATGCCGGAAGGGTCCCCAAATGATCGCGAAATAGTCCCGAAATGATTCCGGAATAGTCCCGAAAATGTCCCAAAATAACCCCGACGGGATCCCGGACGGATCCCGAAAACTATACAGAAATGATACCGGAAGGGTCCCAAAATGATCCCGAAATAGTCCCGAAAAAGTCCCGAAATTACCCCGGCGTAATCCCGGACCGATCCCGAAAACCATCCAGAAATGATCCCGGAGGGTCTCGATATGACCCTTACGGGAGGATTACAAATAAGGTGAAGCTAATTATAAAACCATGTTAATAAGGCAGCAGGCGCATTGGAGCGAATAAAAAGTTACATAAAAACATACAGGTAAAGCTAATAAAAGCGTGCTAATAAAAACAATTGATGGAGGGCGGATGGCGGGAGTAGAGGAGAGGACCACTGATCGTTCCTCCAAAATTGTCTAGATCTCGTTCTGTATGTACCAGATACCAAAAACTATTGATTTAGGAGAAAATTTATATTGAGTTATAACAATTTATAGATTTTACACCAGATGGGGAGATAAAGAGGGGGGGGGGTTTGGGCGGGCGGTCGGAGGGTGTCACTGCTTACTTTGTAAGCCCTCGACTTATTTGACCCTTGAGTCTGTGATATTGGTGAAGGCCAGTATACGTAAAGTTATGATGTGTAAAAATTATTGAAAAATAATTTCTCGAAGGGGTCGTGGGACCCCCACCCCTCTTTCCATATTCGAAAAAAATTTCGCTAGTAGACTACTGTCTGTGTCCCAAATTTCATCAAAATCCGTGTAGCCATTCTGGCGTGATTCAGTCGCAAAGACGAAAAAATATAATAATTAAATTATAACTGTTCCTAGGGGGCGGGGATCACGCCCCTTTTCAAAAATATATAGTTAGTAGATCCTTCTAGACTATTGGCTATATGTGTGCAAAATTTTATCCAAATCGGTCCAGCCGTTCTTGCGTGATTGAGTCACAAAGACAAACGTCTGGACAAACATCCAAACATCCAAACATCCAAACATCTTCACATCCAAACTTTGCCATTTATAATATATATTAGATTAGATATTAGATTAGATGTTAGTAAGGCAGAAGGCGCATTGGAGCGAATGAAAAGTTACATAGAAACATACAGGTAAAGCTAATAAAAGCGTGCTAATAAAAACAATTGAAGGAGGGCGGATGGCGGGTGTAGAAGGAGAGCACTACTGATCGTTCCTCCAAAATTGTCTAGATCTCGATCTGTATGTGCCAAATACCAAAAACTATTGATTTAGGAGAAAATTTATATTGAGTTACAACAATTTATAGATTTTACACCAGAGGGTGATAAAGGGGGGGGGGGGGGAGGGACGGCGGAGTGTTTCACTGCTTACTTTGTAAGCCCTCGACTTAATTGACCCCTTGAGTCTGTGATATTGGTGAAGGCCAGTATACGTAAAGTTATAATGTGTAAAAATTATTAAAAAGTAATTGCTCGAAGGGGTCTTGGGACCCCCACCCCTCTCTCCATGTTCGAAAAAAATTTCGCTAGTAGACTATTGTCTGTGTCCCAAATTTCATCAAAATCCGTGTAGCCATTCTGGCGTGATTCAGTCGTAAAGACGAAAAAATATAATAATTAAATTATAACTGTTCCTAAGGGGCGGGGACCACGCCATTTTTGAAAAATATATAGCTAGTAGATCCTTCTAGAATATTGGCTATATGTGTGCAAAATTTCATCCAAATCGATCCAGCCGTTCTTGCGTTATTGAGTCACAAAGACAAACGTCTGGACAAACATCCAAACATCCAAACATCTTAACATCCAAACTTTGCCATTTATAATATATATATTAGATATTAGATATATAACCGAGTGGGCGGGCGGGCGGAGGGTGTCACTGCTTACTTTGTAAGCCCTCGACTTATTTGACCCTTGAGTCTGTGATATTGGTGAAGGCCAGTATACGTAAAGTTATAATGTGTAAAAATTATTGAAAAATAATTTCTCGAAGGGGTCGTGGGACCCCCACCCCTCTTTCCATATTCGAAAAAAATTTCGCTAGTAGACTACTGTCTGTGTCCCAAATTTCATCAAAATCCGTGTAGCCATTCTGGCGTGATTCAGTCGCAAAGACGAAAAAATATAATAATTAAATTATAACTGTTCCTAGGGGGCGGGCATCACGCCCCTTTTCAAAAATATATAGTTAGTAGATCCTTCTAGACTATTGGCTATATGTGTGCAAAATTTCATCCAAGTCGGTCCAGCCGTTCTTGCGTGATTGAGTCACAAAGACAAACGTCTGGACAAACATCCAAACATCCAAACATCCAAACATCTTCACATCCAAACTTTGCCATTTATAATATACTAGCTCTTACCCGCGGCCCCGTCCGCAGGGAGAAATTTAAATATATGGGCTATTCGCGTTAGCCTGCTTATTATCTGTTTAAAATTTTGTTTTCTGTCTAATGCATTTTATTTTTGTAATTGAGTAAAAAAAAGAACTAAAGGAGCTGACAACCTGATAGGATCCCAAATGATCCCGAAATTATCCAGAAAAAGCTACGAAATGACCCCCACGCTATCGCGGACGGATCCCGAAAACCATCCAGAAATGCCCCGAAAGGGTCTCCAAAAGTTCCCCGAATAGTCCCAAAAAAACCCGCAATAACAGCGACACGATTCTAGACGTATCCAGAGAACCACACAGAAATGATCCCTGAAGGTGTTCCAAAATGATCCCGAAAAGGTTCCGAAGTGACCCTGACGGGCTCCCGGGCGGATCTCAAAAACCATCCAGAAAATATAAAGGAAGGGTCCCTAAATTATCCCGACATACTCCAGAAAAAGTTCCGAAATGGCTCCGAGGGGATCCACGACGGATCGCGAAAACCATACAGAAATGATTCAGGAAGGATCCCAAAATGATCCCGAAATAGTCCGGAAATGACCCAGATGGGATCCCGCACAGATCCAGAAATGATCCAGGAAGGGTGCAAAAACTATCCCGGAAAAGTAAGAAAAAATCCCGAAATGGCTCCTTCGGCATCCAGGACGGATTCAGAAATGATCTCGGAAGGGTCCCCAAATGACCCCAAGATGGTCCCGAAATGACCCTGATGGATCCGGAAACCATCAAGAAATTATGCCGAAAGGGTCCCAAAATGATCCCGAAATAAAACAGAAAAAGTCAATAAACGACCCCTAGAGGATCCCCAACTGATCCCGTATTAGCTCCGAAAAGGTCCCGAAATAACCCCGACGGGATCCCGGACATATCCCGAAAACCATCCAGAAATAATGCCGGAAGGGATCCTAAATGATTCCGAAAAAGTCCCGCAATGATTCCGACGGGATCCCGAACGGATACCGAAAACCATCCAGAAGTGATGCCGGAAAGGTCATCAAATGATCACCTAATAGTCCCAAAATGACCCTGACGGCATCCCGGACCGATCCCGAAATCCATCCAGAAATGATCTTGGGAGGGACCCCAAATGATCCCGAAAAAGTCCCGCAATGATTCCGACGGGATCCTGAACGGATACCGTAAACCACCCAGAAGTGATGCCGGAAAGGTCGTCAAATGATCACCTAATAGTCCCAAAATGACCCTGACGGCATCCCGGACTGATCCCGAAATCCATCCAGAAATGATTTTGGGAAGGTCCCAAAATGATCCCGAAATAGTCTCGGAAAAGTCCAGAAATTACCCTGACGGGTTCCCGGACGAATCCTGAAAG
The DNA here is from genome assembly GCF_040869045.1 of Eurosta solidaginis. Classification (NCBI taxonomy): domain Eukaryota; kingdom Metazoa; phylum Arthropoda; class Insecta; order Diptera; family Tephritidae; genus Eurosta; species Eurosta solidaginis. Next base: position 69,016 of record NW_027137261.1, on the reverse strand, counting down.
CCATCCTTAAATGATCCCGAAAAAGTTCCGAAATGACCCTGACGGGACCCGAAAGGATCCCGAAAACTATCCAGAAATGATGCCGGAAAGGTCCTCAAATGATCTCCTAGTAGTTCCGAAAAGACCCTGACGGGATCTCGCACGGATCCCGACAACTATCTAGAAATGATGCCGAAAGGGCCCGCAAATGATCCCGTATTAGTCGAGAAAAAGTCCCGAAATGATCCCGACGGGATGCCGGACGAATCCCAAAAACCATCCAGAAATGATGCCGGAAGGGACCCCAAATGATCCCGAAAAAGTGCCGCACTTATTCCGACGGGATCCTGAACGGATACCGAAAACCATGCAGAAGTGATGCCGGAAAGGTCCTCAAATGGTCACTTAATAGTCCCAAAATGATTCTGACGGCATCCCGGACAGATCCCGAAATCCATCCAGAAATGATCTTGGGAAGGTCCCAAAATGATCCCAAAATAGTCTCGGAAAAGTCCAGAAATTACCCTGACGGGATCCCGAACGAATCCTGAAAACCAATCTTAAATGTTGCCGAAAAAGTCTTGAAATGACCCTGATGGGACCCCGAAAGGATCCCGAAAACTATCCAGAAATGATGCCGGAAAGGTCCTCAAATGACCTCCTAATAGTTCCGAAAATACCCTGACGTGATCCCGAACGGATCCCGACAACTATCCAGAAATGATACCGAAAGGATCCGCAAATTATCCCGTATTAGTCGAGAAAAAGTCCCAAAATGGCCCGACGGGATGCCGGAAGGGACCCCAATGATCCCAAAAAAGTCCCGCAATTATTCCGACGGGATCCTGAACGGATACCGAAAACCATCCAGAAGTGATGCCGGAAAGGTCCTCAAATGATCGCCTAATAGTCCCAAAATGAACCTGACGGCATCCCGAAAAAATCCCGAAATCCATCCAGAAATGATCTTGGGAAGGTCCCAAAACGATCCCGAAATAGTCTGGGAAAAGTCCAGAAATTACACTGACGGATCCCGGACGAATCCTGAAAACCAATCTTAAATGTTGCCGAAAAAGTCCCGAAATGACCCTGATGGGACCCCGAAAGGATCCCGAAAACTATCCAGAAATGATGCCGGAAAGGTCCTCAAATGACCTCCTAATAGTTCCGAAAATACCCTGACGGGATCTCGCACGGATCCCGACAACTATCTAGAAATGATGCCGAAAGGGCCCGCAAATGATCCCGTATTAGTCGAGAAAAAGTCCCGAAATGACCCCGACGGGATGCCGGACGAATCCCGAGGACCATCCAGAAATGATGCCTAAAGGGACCCAAAATAACCCCGAAAAAGTCCCGTAATGATCCCGGAAACCATCAAGAATTTATCTCTCGAAGGTACGCAAATGATCCCGAAAGTACCCCGACGGGATCCCGGACGGATCTCGAAAACCATCCAGAAATTATGCCGGAAGGGTCCCCAAATGATCGCGAAATAGTCCCGAAATGATTCCGGAATAGTCCCGAAAATGTCCCAAAATAACCCCGACGGGATCCCGGACGGATCCCGAAAACTATACTGAAATGATCCCGGAAGGGTCCCAAAATGATCCCGAAATAGTCCCGAAAAAGTCCCGAAATTACCCCGGCGTAATCCCGGACCGATCCCGAAAACCATCCAGAAATGATCCCGGAAGGGTCTCGATATGGAGGGTGTCACTGCTTACTTTGTAAGCCCTCGACTTATTTGACCCCTTGAGTCTGTGATATTGGTGAAGGCCAATATACGTAAAGTTATAATGTGTAAAAATTATTGAAAAATAATTTCTCGAAGAGGTCGTGGGACCCCCACCCCTCTTTCCCTGTTCGAAAAAAATTTCGCTAGTAGACTACTGTCTGTGTCCCAAATTTCATCAAAATCCGTGTAGCCATTCTGGCGTGAATCAGTCGCAAAGACGAAAAAATATAATAATTAAATTATAACTGTTCCTAGGGGGCGGGGACCACGCCCCTTTTGAACAATATATAGCTAGTAGATCCTTCTAGACTATTGGCTATATGTGTGCAAAATTTCATCCAAATCGGTCCAGCCGTTCTTGCGTTATTGAGTCACAAAGACAAACGTCTGGACAAACATCCAAACATCCAAACATCCAAACATCCAAACATCTAAACATCCAAACATCCAAACATCTTAACATCCAAACTTTCCCATTTATAATATATATTAGATATATTAGATTAGATATTAGATTAGATGTTAGTAAGGCAGCAGGCGCATTGGAGCGAATGAAAAGTTACATAGAAACATACAGGTAAAGCTAATAAAAGCGTACTAATAAAAACAATTGAAGGAGGGCGGATGGCGGGTGTAGAAGGAGAGGACTACTGATCGTTCCTCCAAAATTGTCTAGATCTCGATCTGTATGTGCCAGATACCAAAAACTTTTGATTTAGGAGAAAATTTATATTGAGTTACAACAATTTATAGATTTTACACCAGAGGGGGAGATAAAGGGGGGGGGGGGAGGGACGGCGGAGTGTTTCACTGCTTACTTTGTAAGCCCTCGACTTAATTGACCCCTTGAGTCTGTGATATTGGTGAAGGCCAGTATACGTAAAGTTATAATGTGTAAAAATTATTAAAAAGTAATTGCTCGAAGGGGTCTTGGGACCCCCACCCCTCTCTCCATGTTCGAAAAAAATTTCGCTAGTAGACTATTGTCTGTGTCCCAAATTTCATCAAAATCCGTGTAGCCATTCTGGGGTGATTCAGTCGCAAAGACGAAAAAATATAATAATTAAATTATAACTGTTCCTAAGGGGCGGGGACCACGCCATTTTTGAAAAATATATATGTAGCTAGTAGATCCTTCTAGAATATTGGCTATATGTGTGCAAAATTTCATCCAAATCGATCCAGCCGTTCTTGCGTTATTGAGTCACAAAGACAAACGTCTGGACAAACATCCAAACATCCAAACATCTTAACATCCAAACTTTGCCATTTATAATATATATTAGATATATTAGATATTAGATATATAACCGAGTGAAGGTAGGTACCCAAATGATCCCGAAATAGTCCCGAAATGATCCCGACGGGATCCCGGACGGATCCCGAAAACCAACCAGAAATGATGCCGGTAGGTACCCCAAATGGTCCCGATATGACCCCGTCGGGATCCCGCACGGATCCCTAAAACTATCCAGAAATGATGCCGGAAAGGTCCCCAAATAACCCCCTAATAGTCCCGAAATTACGCCGACGGAATCCCGGACGGCTCCGGAAACCATCCAGAAATGGTGCCGGAGGAGACCCCAAATGATCCCGCTAAATTCCCAAAATGACCCCGACAGGGTCCCGGACGGATCCCGTAAACCATCCAGAAATGATGCCGGTAGGTACCCCAAATGGTGCCGATATGACCCCGTCGGGATCCCGAACGGATCCCTAAAACTATCCAGAAATGATGCCGAAAGGGTCCCCAAATGATCTCGCAAAAGTCCCAAAATGACCAAGACAGGATCTCGGACGGATCCCGAAAACCATCCAGAAATGATGCCGGAAGAGACCCCAAATGATCCCGCAAAAGTCCCAAAATGACCCCGACAGGATCCCGGACGGATCCCGAAAACCATCCAGAAATGATGCCGGAATGGACCCCAAATGGTCCCGAAATGACACCGACGGGATCCCGGACGGATACCGAAAACCATCCAGAAATGATGCCGGCAGGTACCCCAAATTATCCCGAAATAGTCCCGAAATGACCCTGACGGGATCGCGGACGGATTCCGAAAACCATCCAGAAATGATGCCGATAAGCTCCCCAAATGATCCTGTATTAGTCGAGAAAAAATTCCGAAATGACTCCGACGGGATCCCGGACGGATCCCGAAAACCATCTAGAATTGATACCGGAAGGTACCCCAAATGATGCCGAAATAGTCCCGAAATGACATCGACGGGATCCCGGACGGATCCCGAAAACCATCCAGAAATGATGCCGGAGGAGACCCCAAATGATCCCGCTAAAGACCCAAAATGACCCCTACAGGGTCCCGGACGGATCCCGTAAACCATCCAGAAATGATGCCGGAAGAGACCCCAAATGATCCCGCAAAAGTCCCAAAATGACCCCGACAGGATCCCGGACGGATCACGTAAACCATCCAGAAATGATGTCGGAAGAGACCCCAAATGATCCCGCAAAAGTCCCAAAATGACCGCGACAGGATCCCGGACGGATCCCGAAAGCCATCCAGAAATGATGCCGGGAGAGACCCCAAATGATCCCGCAAAAGTCCCAAAATGACCCCGACAGGATCCCGGACGGATCCCGTAAACCATCAAGAAATGATGCCGGAGGAGACCCCAAATGATCCCGCTAAAGTCCCAAAATGACCCCGACAGGGTCCCGGACGGATCTCGTAAACCATCCAGAAATGATGCCGGAAGAGACCCCAAATGATCCCGCAAAAGTCCCAAAATGACCCCGACAGGATCCCGGACGGATCCCGTAAACCATCCAGAAATGATGCCGGAAGAGACCCCAAATGATCCCGCAAAAGTCCCAAAATGACCCCGACAGGATCCCGGACGGATCCCGTAAACCATCCAGAAATGATGCCGGAAGAGACCCCAAATGATCCCGCAAAAGTCCCAAAATAACCCCGACAGGATCCCGGACGGATCCCGTAAACCATCCAGAAATGATACCGGAAGAGACCCCAAATGATCCCGCAAAAGTCCCAAAATGACGCCGACGGGATCCCGGACGGATCCCGTAAACCATCCAGAAATGATGCCGGAAGAGACCCGAAATGATCCCGCAAAAGTCCCAAAATGACGCCGACGGGATCCCGGACGGATCCCTAAAACCATCCAGGAATGATTACGGAAAGGACCCAAACTGAGCCCGAAAAAGTCCCGTAATGATCCCGGAAACCATCAAGAATTTATCTCTCGAAGGTACGCAAATGATCCCGAAAGTACCCCGACGGGATCCCGGACGGACCCCGAAAACCATCCAGAAATGATGCCGGAAGGGTCCCCAAATGATCGCGAAATAGTCCCGAAATGATTCCGGAATAGTCCCGGAAATGTCCCAAAATAACCCCGACGGGATCCCGGACGGATCCCGAAAACTATACAGAAATGATCCCGGAAGGGTCCCAAAAAAGTCCCGAAATAGTCCCGAAAAAGTCCCGAAATTACCCCGGCGTAATCCCGGACCGATCCCGAAAACTGCTTACTTTGTAAGCCCTCGCTTTATTTCACCCTTGAGTCTGTGATATTGGTGAAGGCCAGTATACGTAAAGTTATAATGTGTAAAAATTATTGAAAAATAATTTCTCGAAGGGGTCGTGGGACCCCCACCCCTCTTTCCATATTCGAAAAAAATTTCGCTAGTAGACTACTGTCTGTGTCCCAAATTTCATCAAAATCCGTGTAGCCATTCTGGCGTGATTCAGTCGCAAAGACGAAAAAATATAATAATTAAATTATAACTGTTCCTAGGGGGCGGGGATCACGCCCCTTTTCAAAAATATATAGTTAGTAGATCCTTCTAGACTATTGGCTATATGTGTGCAAAATTTCATCCAAACCGGTCCAGCCGTTCTTGCGTGATTGAGTCACAAAGACAAACGTCTGGACAAACATCCAAACATCCAAACATCTTCACATCCAAACTTTGCCATTTATAATATATATTAGATTAGATATTAGATTAGATGTTAGTAAGGCAGCAGGCGCATTGGAGCGAATGAAAAGTTACATAGAAACATACAGGTAAAGCTAATAAAAGCGTGCTAATAAAAACAATTGATGGAGGGCGGATGGCGGGTGTAGAAGGAGAGGACTACTGATCGTTCCTCCAAAATTGTCTAGATCTCGATCTGTATGTGCCAGATACCAAAAACTATTGATTTAGGAGAAAATTTATATCGAGTTACAACAATTTATAGATTTTATACCAGAGGGGGAGATAAAGGGGGGGCGGCGGAGTGTTTCACTGCTTACTTTGTAAGCCCTCGACTTAATTGACCCCTTGAGTCTGTGATATTGGTGAAGGCCAGTATACGTAAAGTTATAATGTGTAAAAATTATTAAAAAGTAATTGCTCGAAGGGGTCTTGGGACCCCCACCCCTCTCTCCATGTTCGAAAAAAATTTCGCTAGTAGACTATTGTCTGTGTCCCAAATTTCATCAAAATCCGTGTAGCCATTCTGGCGTGATTCAGTCGCAAAGACGAAAAAATATAATAATTAAATTATAACTGTTCCTAAGGGGCGGGGACCACGCCATTTTTGAAAAATATATAGCTAATAGATCCTTCTAGAATATTGGCTATATGTGTGCAAAATTTCATCCAAATCGATCCAGCCGTTCTTGCGTTATTGAGTCACAAAGACAAACGTCTGGACAAACATCCAAACATCTTAACATCCAAACTTTCCCATTTATAATATACTAGCCTTTACCCGCGGCCCCGTCCGCAAGGAGAAAATGAAATATGTGGGCTATTCACGTTAGCCTGCTTATAAAGTTATCTGTTTAAAATTTTTTTTCTGTCTAATGCATTTTATTTTTGTAATTGAGTAAAAAAAAGAACTTTATGAGCTGATAACGAAATTATCCAGAAAAAGCCACGAAATGACCCCGACGCTATCGCGGACGGATCCCGAAAACCATCCAGAAACGCCCCGGAAGTGTTTCCAAAAGTTCCCGAAGTAGTCCCAAAAAAACCCGAAATGACAACGACACGATTCTAGACTTATCGAGACAACCACACAGAAATTATGCCTGAAGGGTACCAAATTGATCCCGAAATAGTCCCGAAAAAGTTCCGAAATTACCCTGACAGGCTCCCGGACGGATCTCAGAAACCATCCAGAAAATATCCAGGAAGGGTCCCTAAATTATCCCGACTAACTCCAGAAAAAGTTCCGAAATGGCTCCGAGGGGATCCACGATGGATCACGAAAACCATACAGAAATGATTCCGGAAGGATTCCAAAATGATCCCGAAATAGTCCGGAATTGCCCAGATGGGATCCCGCACAGATCCAGAAATGATCCCGGAAGGGTGCAAAACCTATCCCGGAAAAGTAACAAAAAATCCCGAAATGGCTCCTACGGCATCCCGGACGGATCCAGAAATGATCTCGGAAGGGTCCCCAAATGATCCCAAAATGGTCCCGAAATGACCCTGATGGATCCGGCAAACCATCAAGAAATTATGCCGAAAGGGTCCCAAAATGATCCCGAAATAATACAGAAAAAGTCACGAAACGACCCCTAGAGGATCCCCAAATGATCCCGTATTAGCCCCGAAAAGGTCCCGAAATAACCCCGACGGGATCCCGGACAAATCCCGAAAACCATCCAGAAATGATGCCGGAAGGAATCCCAAATGATTCCGTAAAAGTCCCGCATTGATTCCGACAGGATCCCGAACGGATACCGAAAATCATCCAGAAGTGATGCCGGAAAGGTCCTCAAATGATCACTTAATAGTCCCGAAATGACCCTTAAGGGGTCATGGACGGATCCCATAAACCATCCAGAAATGATCCCGATATATTCCCGAAGAAGTCCCGAAATGACCCTGACGGGATCTCGAACGCACCCCTAAATGACCCTGACGGGATCCCGGACAGATCCCGAAATCCATCCAGAAATGATCTTGGGAAGGTCCCAAAATTATCCCGAAATAGTCTCGGAAAAGTTCAGAAATTACCCTGACGGGTTCCCGGACGAATCCTAAAAGCCATCTCTAAATGATCCCGAAAAAGTCCCGAAATGACCCTGACTGGACCCCGAAAGAATCTCGAAAACTATCCAGAAATGATGCCGGAAATGTCCTCAAATGATCACCTAATAGTTCCGAAAAGACCCTGACGGGATCCCGAACGGATCCCGACAACTATCTAGAAATGATGCCGAAAGGGCCCGCAAATGATCCCGTATTAGTGGAGAAAAAGTCCCGAAATGAACCCGACGGGATGCCGGACGAATCCCAAAAACCAGCCAGAAATGATGCCGGAAGGGACACCAAATGATCCCGAAAAAGTCCCGCAATAATTCCGACGGGATCCTGAGCGGATACCGAAAACCATCCAGAAGTGATGCCGAAAAGGCCGTCAAATGATCACCTAATAGTCCCAAAATTACCCTGACGGCATCCCGGACAGATCCCGAAATCCATCCAGAAATGATCTTGGGAGGGTCCCAAAATTATCCCGAAATAGTCTGGGAAAAGTCCAGAAATTACCCTGAAGGGACCCGGAAAGGATCCCGAAAACTAACCAGAAATGATGCCGGAAAGGTCCTCAAATGATCTCCCAATAGTTCCGAAAAGACCCTGACGGGATCCTGAACGGATCCCGACAACTATCCAGAAATGATACCGAAAGGGTCCGCAAATGATCCCGTATTAGTCGAGAAAAAGTCCCGAAATGACCCCGACGGGATGCCGGACGAATCCCAAAAACCATCCAGAAATGATTTTGGAAGGGACCCCAATGATCCCGAAAAAGTCCCGCAATTATTCCGACGGGAATCTGAACGGATAACGAAAACCATCCAGAAGTGATGCCGGAACGGTCCTCAAATGCTCACCTAATAGTCCCAAAATGACCCTGAGGGCATCCCGGACAAATCCCGAAATCCATCCAGAAATGATCTTGGGAAGGTCCCAAAATGATCCCGAAATAGTCTCGGAAAAGTCCAGAAATTACCCTGACGGGTTCCCGGACGAATCCTGAAAGCCATCCTTAAATGATCCCGAAAAAGCCCCGAAATGACCCTGACGGGATCCCGAAAGGATTCCAAAAACTATCCAGAAATGATGCCGGAAAGGTCCTCAAATGATCCCCTAATAGTTCCGAAATGACCGTGACGGGATCCCGAACGGATCCCGACAACTATCCAGAAATTATGCCGAAAGGGTCCGCAAATGATCCCGTATTAGTCGAGAAAAAGTCCCGAAATGACCCCGACGGGATCCCGGACGTATCCCAAAAACCATCCAGAAATGATGCCGGTAGGTATCCCAAATGATCCCGAAATAATCCCGAAATGACCTCGTCGACATCCCGGACGGATACCGAAAATTATCCAGAAATGATGCCGGAAAGGTCCACAAATGATCCCCTAATAGTCCCGAAATTACCCTGATGGGATCCCGGACGGATCCCGAAAACCATCCAGAAATGATGCCGGTAGAGCCCCCAAATGATCCCGAAAAAGTCCTCAAATGACCCCGACGATATCCCGGACGGATCCCGAAAACCATCCAGAAATGATGCCGGAAGAGCCCCCAAATGATCCCGAAAAAGTCCCCAAATGACCCCGACGAGATCCCGCACGGATCCCGAAAACCATCCAGAAATGATGCCGGAAGAGCCCCAAATGATCCCGAAAAAGTCCCCAAATGACCCCGACATACTCCAGAAAAGTTCCGAAATGGCTCCGAGGGAATCAACGACGGATCGCGAAAACCATACAGAAATGATTCCGGAAGGATCCCAAAATGATCCCGAAATAGTCCGGAAATGACCCAGATGGGATCCCGCACAGATCCAGAAATGATCCCGGAAGGGTCCAAAAACTATCCCGGAAAAGTAACAAAAAATCCCGAAATGGCTCCTACGGCATCCCGGACGGATCCAGAAATGATCTCGGAAGGGTCCCCAAATGATCCCAAAATGGTCCCGAAATGACCCTGATGGATCCGGCAAACCATCAAGAAATTATGCGGGAAGGGTCCCCAAATGATCCCGAAATAAAACAGAAAAAGTCACGAAACGACCCCTAGAGGATCCCCAAATGATCCCGTATTAGCCCCAAAAAGGTCCCAAAATGACCCTGACGGGATCCCGAAAGGATTCCGAAAACAATACAGGAATGATGCCGGAAAGGTCCTCAAATGATCCCCTAATAGTCCCGAAATGACCTTGACGGGATCACGACAACTATTCAGAAATGATGCCGAAAGGGTCCGCAAATGATCCCGTATTAGTCGAAAAAACTCCCGAAAGGACCACGACGGGATCCCGGACGAATCCCAAAAACCATCCAGAAATGATGCCGGTAGGTATCCCAAATGATCCCGAAATAGTCCCGAAATGACCTCGTCGGCATCCCGGACGGATCCCGAAAATTATCCAGAAATGATGCCGGAAAGGTCCACAAATGATCCCCTAATAGTCCCGAAATTACCCTGATGGTATCCCGGACGGATCCCGAAAACCATCCCGAAATGATGCCGAAGGGGTTCCCAAATGATCCCGTATTAGTCGCGAAAAAGTCCCGAAATGACCCCGACGGCATCCCGGACGTATCCCGAAAACCATCCAGAAATTATGCCGGAAGAGCCCCAAATGATCCCGAAAAGGTCCCCAAATGACCCCGTCCGGATACCGGACGGATCTCGAAAACTATCCAGAAATGATGTCGAAAGGGTCCCCAAATGATCCCGTATTAGTCGAGAAAAAGTCCCGAAATGACCCCGACGGGATCCCGGACGGATCCCGAAAACCATACAGAAATGATGCCGGAAGAGCCCCCAAATGATCCCGAAAAAGTCCCCAAATGACCCCGACATACTCCAGAAAAAGTTCCCAAATGGCTCCGAGGGAATCAACGACGGATCGCGAAAACCATACAGAAATGATTCCGGAAGGATCCAAAAACTATCCCGGAAAAGCAACAAAAAATCCCGAAATAGCTCCTACGGCATCCCGGACGGATCCAGAAATGATCTCGGAAGGGTCCCCAAATGATCCCAAAATGGTCCCGAAATGACCCTGATGGATCCGGCAAACCATCAAGAAATTATGCCGGAAGGGTCCCCAAATGATCCCGAAATAAAACAGAAAAAGTCACCAAATGACCACGACGGGATCCCGGACGAATCCCAAAAACCATCCAGAAATGATGCCGGTAGGTATCCCAAATGATCCCGAAATAGTCCCGAAATGACCTCGTCGGCATTCCGGACGGATCCCGAAAATTATTCAGAAATGATGCCGGAAAGGTTCCCAAATGATCCCCTAATAGTCCCGAAATTACCCTGATGGGATCCCGGACGGATCCCGAAAACCATCCAGAAATGATGCCGGAAGGGCCCCCAAATGATCCCGAAAAAGTCCCCAAATTACCCCGACGAGATCCCGGACGGATCCCGAAAACCATCCAGAAATGATGCCGGAAGGGCCCCCAAATGATCCCGAAAAAGTCCCCAAATTACCCCGACGAGATCCCGGACGGATCCCGAAAACCATTCAGAAATGATGCCGAATGATCCCGTATTAGTCGCGAAAAAGTCCCGAAATGACCCCGACGGGATGCCGGACGAATCCCGAAAACCATCCAGAAATGATGCCGGAAGAGCCCCCAAATGATCCCGAAAAAGTCTCCAAATGACCCCGACGAGATCGCGGACGGATCCCGAAAACCATCCAGAAATGATGCCGGAAGGGCCCCCAAATGATCCCGAAAAAGTCCCCAAATTACCCCGACGAGATCCCGGACGGATCCCGAAAACCATTCAGAAATGATGCCGAATGATCCCGTATTAGTCGCGAAAAAGTCCCGAAATGACCCCGACGGGATGCCGGACGAATCCCGAGGACCATCCAGAAATGATGCCTAAAGGGACAAAATAACCCCGAAAAAGTCTCGTAATGATCCCGGAAACCATCAAGAATTTATCTCTCGAAGGTACGTAAATGATCCCGAAAGTACCCCGACGGGATCCCGGACGGATCCCGAAAACCATCCAGAAATGATGCCGGAAGGGTCTACAAATGATCGCGAGATAGTCCCGAAATGATTCCGGAATAGTCCCGAAAATGTCCCAAAATAACCCCTACGGGATCCCGGACGGATCCCGAAAACTACACAGAAATGATCCCGGAAGGGTCCCAAAATGATCCCGAAATAGTCCCGAAAAATTTCCGAAATTACCCCGGCGTAATCCCGGACCGATCCCGAAAACCATCCAAAAATGATCCCGGAAGGGTCTCGATATGACCCTTACGGGATTACAAATAAGGTGAAGCTAATTATAAAACCATGTTAATAAGGCAGCAGGCGCATTGGAGCGAATAAAAAGTTACGTAGAAACATACAGGTAAAGCTAATAAAAGCGTGCTAATAAAAACAATTGATGGAGGGCGGATGACGGGAGTAGAGGAGAGGACCACTGATCGTTCCTCCAAAATTGTCTAGATCTCGTTCTGCATGTACCAGATACCAAAAACTATTGATTTAGGAAAAAATTTATATTGAGTTATAACAATTTATAGATTTTACACCAGAGGGGGTGATAAAGGGGGGAGGGCGGAGGGTGTCACTGCTTACTTTGTAAGCACTCGAATTATTTGACCCCTTGAGTCTGTGATATTGGTGAAGGCCAGTATACGTAAAGTTATAATGTGTAAAAATTATTGAAAAATAATTTCTCGAAGGGGTCGTGGGACCCCCACCCCTCTTTCCATGTTCGAAAAAAATTTCGCTAGTAGACTACTGTCTGTGTCCCAAATTTCATCAAAATCCGTGTAGCCATTCTGGAGTGATTCAGTCGCAAAGACGAAAAAATATAATAATTAAATTATAACTGTTCCTAGGGGGCGGGGACCACGCCCCTTTTGAAAAATATATAGCTAGTAGATCCTTCTAGACTATTGGCTATATGTGTGCAAAATTTCATCCAAATCGGTCCAGCCGTTCTTGCGTGATTGAGTCACAAAGACAAACGTCTGGACAAACATCCAAACATCCAAACATCCAAACATCTTCACATCCAAACTTTGCCATTTATAATATATATTAGATATTAGATATATTAGATATTAGATATATAACCGAGTTTTCCGTATATACTTTCTAAATTGCGGCAGGAATAACCAAAATCGTCTTATCTGAACGATCGGTTGTATGGGAGATATATGTTACAGTGGTTCGATCCTACCGGATCCAACAAATGTCTAATATAATGGAAAAATACATCCTTGTGCCAAATTTCATTGAGACATCTCAAAATTTGAGGGACTAGTTTGGGTGCAAACAGGCAGACGGACGAACGGACAGACGGGCATGGCTATATCAACTCAGTTCGTCGCCCTGATCAATTCGGTATACTTAATGGTGAGTCTATCTTCTATATTTCTTAACTTTACAAATATCGGACCAAAGTTAATACACCATTCCATGTTCATGAAAGGTATAATAAGAGCATAGAAATAATTCGCGAATTGGTGCTACACATAATAGAAGAAAATAAATACTTATTAATACTTCCAGTTAATTAACGAGTTTTCGAAATTTATGTAATAAGCTGTCAATACGTTTGTTGTCATTATGTCTTAAAAGAAAATGTGTTGATTTCCTAATAACGAAGCATAAGTAAAAAGTACTTTCCAGAAATTTGATAATCCATTAAACAGGGAAACTTCAAATAGACATAATAGTATGAAAGTAAAAAAAAAATATTATAACATTTACCAAACGAGCTGACAAAAATATCAACTTTCTATTTGAAACAAAAAAACTAAAAAGAGCAAAAAAAAAATAAAACAAACCACAATAGCCAATATTGTATTGAGTGTTAAATAGAAAAAGGCAAACTATTGTGAAAGTAGATAGAGGACGACCGAATAAACCCAGCTGTTGCACTTTGCTGTCATTGACAATGCTCAAAGCAAACGTAATCGAATACAAAAAAAAAATTTTTAATCCTGGAATTAAAGGCGTTCTGCCATACAAGTTGGCAGAACCGAATACTTTGTGCAGACTCAACGAAACAAAAACAAACAAGTATGGAAGGTTAAGTTCGGGTGTAACCGAACATTACATACTCAGTTGAGAGCTATGGTGACAAGATAAGGGAAAATAACCATGTAGGAAATTGAACCGAGGGAAACCCTGGAATGTGTTTGTATAACATGTGTATCAAATGAAAGGCATTAAAGAGTTTTTTATGAGGGAGTGGGCCATAGTTCTATAGGTGGACGCCATTTAGGGATATCGCCATAAAGGTGGATCAGGGTTGACTCTAGAATTTGTTTGTACGATATGTTTATCAAATGAAAGGTGTTAATGAGTATTTTAAAAGGGAGTAATCCTTAGTTCCATAGGTGGACGCCGTTTCGAGATATATCCATAAAGGTGGACCAGGGGTGAACGTAGAATTTGTTTGTACGATATGGGTATCAAATTTAAGGTATTAATGAGGGTTTTAAAAGGGAGTGGTGGTAGTTGTATAGGTGGTCGCCTTTTCGAGATATCGCCATAAAGGTGGACCAGGGGTGAGTCTAGAATGCGTTTGTACAATATGGGTATCAAACGAAAGGTGTTAATGAGTATTTTAAAAGGGCGTGGACCTTAGTTCTATAGGTGGTCGCCTTTTCGAGATATCGCCATAAAGGTGGACCAGGGGTGACTCTAGAATGCGTTTGTACAATATGATTATCAAATGAAAGGTGTTAATGAGTATTTTAAAAGGGAGTAATCCTTAGTTCCATAGGTGGACGCCGTTTCGAGATATCTCCATAAAGGTGGACCAGGGGTGACCGTAGAATTTGTTTGTACGATATGGGTATCAAATTTAAGGTATTAATGAGGGTTTTAAAAGGGAGTGGTGGTAGTTGTATAGGTGGTCGCCTTTTCGAGATATCGCCATAAAGGTGGACCAGGGGTGACTCTAGAATGCGTTTGTACAATATGGGTATCAAACGAAAGGTGTTAATGAGTATTTTAAAAGGGAGTGGGCCTTAGTTCTGTAGGTGGACGCCGTTTCGAAATATCGCCATAAAGGAGGATGAGGGGTGACTCCAGAATGTGTTTGTACAATATGGGTATCAAAAGAAAGGTGTTAATGAGTATTTCAAAATGGCGTGGACCTTAGTTCTATAGGTGGTCGCCTTTTCGAGATATCGCCATAAAGGTGGACCAGGGGTGACTCTAGAATGAGTTTGTACAATATGGGTATCAAACGAAAGGTGTTAATGAGTATTTTAAAAGGGAGTGGACCTTAGTTCTATAGGTGGACGCCGTTTCGAAATATCGCCATAAAAGTGAACCAGGGGTGACTCTAGAATGTGTTTGTACGATATGGGTATCAAATGAAAGGTGTTAATGAGTATTTTTAAAAGGGAGTGGACCTTCGTTCTATAGGTGGTCACCTTTTCGAGATATCGCCATAAAGATGGACCAGGGGTAACTCTAGAATATGTTTGTACGATATGGGTATCAAATGAAAGGTGTTAATGAGTATTTTAAAAGAAAGTGGTGGTAGTTGTATATGTGAAGGCGTTTTCCAGATATCGACCAAAATGTGGATCTGGGTGACCCAGAACATCATCTTTTGGATACCGCTAATTTATTTATATATGTAATACCTGCCAAGATTTCAAGGGTTTTTTATTTCGCCCTGCAGAACTTTTTCATTTTCTTCTACTTAATATGGTAGGTGTCACACCCATTTTACAAAGTTTTTTCATCCCTTTTTTCGTATTTGGTATAGAATTATGGCATTTTTTTTCATTTTTCGTAATTTTCGATATCGAAAAAGTGGTCGTGGTCATAGTCGGATTTCGTTCATTTTTTATACCAAGATAAAGTGAGTTCAGATAAGTACGTGAACTAAGTTCAGTAAAGATATGTCGATTTTTGCTCAAGTTATCGTGTTAACGGCCATGCGGAAGGACAGACGGACGACTGTGTATAAAAACTGGGCGTGGCTTCAACCGCTTTTCACAGAATACAGTTAACTTCATAAAATCTATGCCCCTACCAAATTTCAAACGGATTGGTAAATTTTTGTTCGACATATGGCATTAAAAGTATCCTTGACAAATTAAATGAAAAAGGGCGGAGCCACGCCCATTTTGAAATTTTCTTTTATTTTTGTATTTTGTTACACCATATCATTACTGGAGTAGAATGTTGATATAATTTACTTATATACTGTAAAGATATTTAATTTTTTGTTAAAATTTTACTTTAACTTTTACTCTCCGATTTTGCAAATTTTTATTAAGCGTAAATATAGTAATAGGAGTAACGTTCCTGCCAAATTTCATCATGATATCTTCAACGACTGCCAAATTACAGCTTGCAAAATTTTAAATTACCTTCTTTTAAAAGTGGGGGTGCCACGCCCGTTGTCCAAAATTTTACTAATTTTCTATTCTGCGTCATAAGTTCAACCCACCTACCAAGTTTCATCGCTTAATGCGTATTTGGTAATGAATTATCGCACTTTTTCGATTTTTCGAAATTTTCGATATCGAAAAAGTGGACGTGGTTATTGTCCGATATCGTTCATTTTAAATAGCGATCTGAGATGGGTGCCCAGGAACCTACATACCAAATTTCATCAAGATACCTCAAAATTTACTCAAGTTATCGTGTTAACGGACGGACGGACGGGCGGACGGACGGACGGACGGACATGGCTCAATCGAATTTTTTTTCGATACTGATGATTTTGATATATGGAAGCCTATATCTATCTCGATTCCTTTATACCTTTACAACCAACCGTTATCTAATCAAACTTAATATCCTCTGTGAGCTCTGCTCAACTGAGTATAAAAATATATCGAATAAAAGATACTTCAGCCAATAAGTAATGTTACGTATGTATGAATGCATGTACACATTAGAGATATACGCCGCCGATTTTAGTCCTTTTTTTCCCGCCACCGCCCACTGTCAAAAATATCGTCGCGGCGGCGGCGGCGGCGTCCGGCGCGGTATATATTTTCTACTCATTTAAGACTGTTTAGGCCATTTATGTTCCTGTCGAAAATTGGTCGGATATGGTCGAAAGTGATATCAACGGATGCGCATAACTGCCAGTTATAGGAAACTAATAGCGAAATTTAACTTTTTCTAACTGTTCATAAGTTATTAAAAAAAACGCTTTCGATGTCAGCTTAACGCGGACCTTGCATCACCCAATAACCACCAAGTTATTAAAACAAAACACTAAAAGAAAAGTTTTATAATAAAATTATATGCTCACTTTGCTTATTTTTTTCAAAAAATTGATAATGAACAATGACTTCAAATAAAATGACTCAAGGCGAACATGTTTTCAAATTGTCCTCAAGTTGTTAAAAAAAGCAAATTACCCAAAAATTAGCCGATTAAAGAAAAAAAATGTACATTGCGATTGACTGAAGGAATAAGCGAAACCAGTGATGCAAAATCCTTTAGTAGGTTCTAGGGACACAAACACTCCTTTGAAATGATTCTTACCTCATACTTAAGTTGAGGATATATATACATATGAGAAGGGTCTGAAAAATCACTTGGGCTTACATTTAAACACATGTTGTTTATTTGCGAAACTATACAATAGCGTCTGAAATGTTAATTTTGATTTTCTCACTTCATCCGTCAACACCCAAGTCTTCCGGTTTGACATTGGCGGCCCTTATGCAGAACTAGTCTCTTAGAGTGAATCACATTGTTTATAGCTACCAACTAAGTTTAAATATAACCTACACGTTACGGCTTCTTTTACAAATGTGAATACGTAGACACATATAAAATGAGGCTTCGTGCCTCGCAAGAACACTCAAAGTGGTGAAGCAAAAGCTTTCCCAAGACAGTCGAACTAATGACCGTGTGTGCTACTACCCTAACGTAGTGGACAGTCGAACTAGTCTGAAAACTGAAATTACGCGGTCATCCATTCTAAAATATCGTTTTGATTTAACGAAGACTATTGAAATAAATGTTGTGAACACAAACGTCTGCAAACTTTGGTCTACATTTTAAAAATTGTATCCAGGGTCCTTGTAAAATTTTAATTATGTAGATGCGCCGAGGATTATACGATTTTCACCCATCAGTTACGCAATGACGTCCACTTAGACTGCTTATGATTTCGAGGGCGGCATCCTTGGCCGAATAGTAACTCTCTAACATTTCATGGCGTTTCTCTGGTGAAGATCGGCAGCATAGCGGGACAAAAACATTCGTTAGAAAGTCTTCGGAGCTACACCTTGAGCTTCTAGGAAAGTGACGTCGAGGAAGGTATATATGAGTTCGAAGTCGCAGTCATGTAGCTTCTGTGCTGGCATATGGTGTGATGATCAGGAGAGGCGTGGTAGCGACTGCTGGTCGGGATTACTACTGTTCGTACATCAGGAATTGTAGCTCCTAATCATCGGGAATTGTAGCTCGAAAAAACTGGATACATCCTGTACCACGAGAGTCATGAGTATTAATAGACCATGAATAGCAACCTTAATCCGCTTTTGTGCGTGACTGCCAAAGAGCCACTAATGATTTAAAGGAATTATGTTCGCGATGATTATTAGGAGTTAAGCCCAGGTGAAACTACGCTTTGCACAAGATATACAGACAAAAGTGTTACCATTTTATGTATCTCTATTTCTTTTCAGCAGACGCTGCATCAATTCCAAAGAACGGGGTTAGGTTCGAAGCCTCTCTGGAGTAAGTGAACGAGGGACAATCCCTCCGCAAAGAGCTACTCCTGAGAATTTTTGAATGATCTGCGAGTTTTTGAGGCAAACACCCCGGATCTTTTCGAAATGGCCAAAACAAACGCCGCCGGTATATAATGGAGCCTACGCCGCCGCCGCCGATAAAGTGATCGGCGTAAACCTCTAGTACATATGTAGGTATATAAGTATTTTTAAGTAACATCGCGATTCTACACTTTTTCCAGTCTTGAATGAACTTTCCGCAAAAGGTAAATATCTACTCAATATTTATACAGATTTTGGTGTTATATTGTACTAATGTTCTCGTTCGGTTACGGCAATACTTAGGATTCTCTTTTATGTAAGCTAATATACACAAGGGGCATTCCTTGTGAAATTGCCTATCAGCATTAGGCTTCAATGTTTTCAATGTTAAGTTCAGCCATGAAAGTATAGCGTCATCAATTACAGGGCGAACACATTACCTGGTTCCGTATCTGCGCTTCGAAGGGATCTTAGGAATACAGTAGAGATTGATGATTGGCGCAAGGGTGCGCAAATGGTGGACGAAGCAATACAGGTGTATACCGATGGTTTCAAATTAGTGGAAGGAGTAGGGTCTGCGATATACTGTGCTGATCCGGCCGCCGTGACGAGGTGGTAGCGTGCTCTGCCTACCACACCGAAGATCCTGGGTTCACACCCCGGACAAACAACATCAAATTTTTAAAAACAACTTTTTTCAATTAGGAGAAAGTTTTTCTTAGCGGGTCGCCCCTCGGCAGTGATTTGGCAAGCACTCCGAGTGCATTTCTGCCATGAAAAGCTTTTCATTAAAAACTTATCTGCATTGCAGATGCGGTTCAGAGTCGGCATAAAATATGTCGGTACTGTACTGCCAATTTGTAGGAAAAACTGAAAGGAGCACGACGAGAATTATAAGAGAAGCTCGGCCTCTCTGCAGAGGCT
Organism: Eurosta solidaginis; assembly: GCF_040869045.1. Classification (NCBI taxonomy): domain Eukaryota; kingdom Metazoa; phylum Arthropoda; class Insecta; order Diptera; family Tephritidae; genus Eurosta; species Eurosta solidaginis. The sequence continues at coordinate 49,591 of NW_027137261.1, read as the reverse complement.
ATCGCACCTAATATTTATTTTTAATTTTTAAAAACTGCCTGATCACTGTAGCGTTTTTCAGACGGAGGTAGTAGCCGTAGCCGAAGCAATAGAATATCTGGAAAAAAATAGCTTAAACTGCAGTCGCGTCAACTTTTATATTTATATAGCATAAAAGGCAACAATATCGCATAGAACAGCATGTAAAAGTTGGGCGAGATTAAAGACGCAGAGAGTTGAATATGATCGAGCAAGCGGGCAAGGCGTGGACCCAAGCATGGGGATGTAAAGTGTCAAAGATCATGTATAGGTCTTATAACCTTAGACTGACAAACTTACTTGTATCATGAAAAGGAGAGGACTGTAACCTCATGGAGAATAATCTGACTGAACGCAGCCTTCTGGCGGCACATGGCTTTAAATTAGACTTGGTCAAGCTTGCCTTATAAAGTCAAGGATTCCACCACTTTTTATACTCAGTTGAGCAGAGCTCACAGAGTATATTAAGTTTGATTGGATAACGGTTGGTTGTACATATATAAAGGAATCGAGAAAGATATAGACTTCCATATACCAAAATAATCAGGATCGAAAAAAAATTTGATTGAGCAATGTCCGTCCGTCCGTCCGTCCGTCCGTCCGTTAACACGATAACTTGAGTACATTTTGAGGTATCTTGATGAAATTTGGTATGTAGGTTCCTGAATGCTCATCTCAGATCGCTATTTAAAATGAACGATATCGGACTATAACCACGCCCACTTTTTCGATATCGAAAATTTCGAAAAACCGAAAAAGTGCGATAATTCATTACAAAAGACAGATAAAGCGACGAAACTTGGTAGATGGGTTGAGGTTATGACGCAGAATAGAAAATTAGTAAGATTTTGGACAATGGGCGTGGCACCGCCCACTTTAACAAGAAGGTAATTTAAAAGTTTTGCAAGCTGTAATTTGGCAGTCGTTGAAGATATCATGATGAAATTTGGCAGGAACGTTACTACTATTACTATATATGTGCCAAATAAAAATTAGCAAAATTGGATGAAGAACACGCCCACTTTTTAAAAAAAAATTTTTTTTAATTCAAATTTTAACAAAAAATTTAATATCTTTACTGTATATAAGTAAATTAAGTCAAAATTCAACTCCAGTAATGATATGATGCAACAAAATACAAAAATAAAAGAAAATTTCAAAATGGGCGTGGCTCCGCCCATTTACATTTAGTTTGTCTAGAATACTTTTATTGCCATAAGTCGAACAAAAATTTACCAATCCTTCTCAAATTTGGTAGGAGCATAGATTCTATGACGATAACTGTTCTCTGTGAAAATGGGCGAAATCGGTGGAAGCCACGCCCAGTTTTTATACACAGTCCACCGTCTGTCCTTCCGCTCGACCGTTAACACAATAACTTGAGCAAAATCCGATATATCTTTACTAAACTTAGCCCACGTACTTATCTGAACTCACTTTATCTTGGTATAAAAAATGGCCGAAATCCGACCATAACCACGCCCACTTTATCGATATCGAAAATTACGAAAAATGAAAAAAATGCCATAATTCTATACCAAATACGAAAAAAGGGATGAAACATGGCAACTGGATTGGTTTATTGACGCAAAATATAACTTTGGAAAAAACTTTGTAAAATGGGTGTGACACCTACCATATTAAGTAGAAGAAAATGAAAAAGTTCTACAAGGCGAAATCAACAGCCCTTGGACTCTTGGCAGGAATACTGTTAGTGGTATTGCATATATAAATAAATTAACAGTACCCGACAGATGTATTTCTGGATCACCTGGTCAAAATTTGGTCGATATCGCGAGAACGCCTTCACATATACATCTAAGGGCCACTCGCTTTTAAAACCCTCATTAATACCTTTAATTTGATATCCATATCGTACAAACACATACTAGAGTCACCCCTGTCCCACCCTTATGGCGATATCTCGAAAAGGCGTCCACCTATAGACCTAATGCCCACTCCCTCTTAAAATGCTCAGTAACACCTTTCGTTTGATACCCATATCGTACAAACATTCTAGAGTCACCCCTGGCCCACCCTAATGGCGATATCTCGAAAAGGCTTCCACCTATAGACCTAATGTCCACTCCCTCTTAAAATGCTCAGTAACACCTTTCGTTTGATACCCATATCGTACAAACATTCTAGAGTCATCCCTGGCCCACCCTAATGGCGATATCTCGAAAAGGCGTCCACCTATAGACCTAATGCCCACTCCCTCTTAAAATGCTCAGTAATACCTTTCGTTTGATACCCATATCGTACAAACAATATAGAGTCACCCTTGGTCCACCTTTATGGCGATATCTCGAAAAGGCGTCCACCTATAGAACTAAGGATTACTCCCTTTTAAAATACTCATTACCACCTTTCATTTGATACCCATATCGTACAAACACATTCTAGAGTCATCTAAGGGCCACTCGCTTTTAAAACCCTCATTAATACCTTTAATTTGATATCCATATCGTACAAACACATACTAGAGTCACCCCTGTCCCACCCTAATGGCGATATCTCGAAAAGGCGTCCACCTATAGACCTAATGCCCACTCCCTCTTAAAATGCTCAGTAACACCTTTCGTTTGATACCCATATCGTACAAACATTCTAGAGTCACCCCTGGCCCACCCTAATGGCGATATCTCGAAAAGGCGTCCACCTATAGATCTAATGTCCACTCCCTCTTAAAATGCTCAGTAACACCTTTCGTTTGATACCCATATCGTACAAACATTCTAGAGTCACACCTGGCCCACCCTAATGGCGATATCTCGAAAAGGCGTCCACCTATAGACCTAATTCCGACTCCCTCTTAAAATGCTCAGTAATACCTTTCGTTTGATACCCATATCGTACAAACATTCTAGAGTCACCCTTGGTCCACCTTTATGGCGATATCTCGAAAAGGCGTCCACCTATAGAACTAAGGATTACTCCCTTTTAAAATACTCATTACCACCTTTCATTTGATACCCATATCGTACAAACACATTCTAGAGTCACCCTGGCCCACCCTAATGGCGATATCTCGAAAAGGCGTCCACCTATACACCTGATGCCCACTCCCTCTTAAAATGCTCAGTAACACCTTTCGTTTGATACCCATATCGTACAAACATTCTAGAGTCACCCTTGGTCCACCTTTATGGCGATATCTCGAAAAGGCGTCCTATAGAATTAAGGATTACTCCCTTTTAAAATACTCCTTACCACCTTGACCTTTCATTTGATACCCATATCGGACAAACACATTCTAGAGTCACCCCTGGCCCACCCTAATGGCGATATCTCGAAAAGGCGTCCACCTATAGACCTAATGCCCACTCCCTCTTAAAATGCTCAGTAACACCTTTCGTTTGATACCCATATCGTACAAACATTCTAGAGTCACCCCTGGCCCACCCTAATGACGATATCTCGAAAGGGCTCAGTAACACTTTTCGTTTGATACCCATATCGTACAAACATTCTAGAGTCACCCCTGGCCCACCCTAATGGCGATATCTCGAAAAGGCGTCCACCTATAGACCTAATGCCCACTCTAAAATGCTCAGCAACACCTTTCATTTGATTCCCATATCGTACAAACACATTCTAGAGACACCCCTGGTCCACCTTTATGGCGATATCTCGAAACGGCGTCCACCTATGGAACTAAGGATCACTCCTTTTCAAAATACTCATTAACAGCTTTCATTTGATACCCAGATCTTACAAACATATTATAGAGTCACCCCTGGTCCACCTTTATGGCGATTTCTCGAAAAGGCGTTCACCTATAGAACTAAAGCCCATTCCCTTTTAAAATACTCATTACCACCTTTCATTTGATACCCATATCGTACAAACACATTCTAGAGTCACCCCTGGTCCACCTTAATGGGGACATCTCGAAAAGGCGTCCACCGATAGACCTAAGGCCCACTCCCTCTTAAAATGCTCAGTAGCACCTTTCATTTGATACCCATATCGTACAAACAAATTCTAGAGTCACCCCTGGGCCACCCTTATGGCGATATCTCGAAAAGGCCACCACCTATAGAACTATGGCCTACTCTCTCTTAAAATACTCTTTAATACCTTTCATTTGATACACATGTCATACAACCACATTCCAGGGTTACCCCAGGTTCATTTTCCTTATTTTGTCTCCATAGCTCTCAACTGAGTATGTAATGTTCGGTTACACCCGAACTTAGCCTTCCTTACTTGTTTTTTTTATTCCACCACTGGGTTGATTGTATAGATATTGTGATCAATTTAAGGAATTCTCGATTTTCTTTGAATTATCTAAAATATATAAACTTGAATATTCCGTACATCGAAATACTCTTTATTCGCCACAACAATGGAACTTAACTTTACAGTTCAAAAAATTCGGGTAGTTCACTTATATAGATTCCTCTACTTATGTATCACTCATTTGGTTCGTCATTATTTTTCTCCCAGGGTCTAGACTTTTCGCAAGCAGCCTTCCCGCATAGTTGCTTATTTAATTCTCATTTCCGCATATCACAATCGCAGTGGCTATATACATGTGTGTGTGTAGGTTATGTATTTTAAGCACGCTATATCGCTTTGTACATTTTTGCTATTTCATCCGCTTACATTGCTTTTGTTGTTTTGTATCAGTTACATACTAGCGGCATAATGTGCCGAATTTCCAACATTCACTAGTGCTCGAACACCTTCAAGAACTCCATTTAAGGTAATTTTCTCAACGTCTCACGCCTGTGAGGCTGCTATATATCCCGGGTCAGATCCAGGGGCATTGCTCAAAGAGGTGTGTAAGCTTCCCAATTTTGGAATAAAACAGTGACCACATTACTACTTAAGCGAGATGGGGCTGTTTGTAGAGCCAGCAAGATAATGCCAGCAATTACGTTCTATTAGCTAGACGCTTCAATAAGCATCTTTCAATCCTCCGCCATTAAAAGGTGATGGGCCGATCTATCTTTTACCGGAGGGTTATTATATCGCACTTAGTTTCAACATTAAATTGAACTGTAATAAACATGACGAGGACATATCCGGAAAGGTCATAACCATCATAATTAATTGGCGCTTAAACGCCTAAGCGATTTTGGCCGTTGCGAAAGAAGTCCTTCCAGCTATTTTGCGTTAATTGTTGCCAACTAGGAACATGGTGAAGTTTCGCTCGACCTGTCCTTCCCTACTCAGTTGATGTCTTACCCTTCCTCTGCTTCCAAACTGCGATGTCGACTGAACAACTTTCTTGGCCGGAGCACCTAAGTCATTCGCATAACATGACTAAACTGGCGAAGTCTTTGGGCTTTCTTTCTTCGATACCTGCCAATGAGGATTGGCAGGTCCAAAGTAGTAGTCCAAAGTAGCGCTAAAAACTACATACATACTTACATTCTAAATTTCAAGCAAATTGCTCAATAAAGAGAAGAGTCAATACATTTTTAGAAAACTTCACTCCATTGAATGTTACGAAGCTATACTGAAAACTGTAGCCGAACAGTTTTGGAATCCATAAGCTTCCCTGCAAAAAAGCGATTAGTCTAGTATAAATCTGCGATGAGTCGCAAAGAAATATACGACTTTACCTTGTTTTGATATCTTTATATGGGTTGAACCGACGTTAATGCTTAAACGAGTACTGTAGGAGAAGGCTACTCTTTTCGCATAAGGGTATGTTCGAGTAGGCAACCGCTACAGGAATATTTTACTATGTTCACGACTGAATATTCGCAATTATACCCATAGGGGACTAGTAGCGCTCAAATATATTTAGCTCATTGTAGACGATGTGATCACTTATGCCATACTCTCTTTAAGAACTTTTATAAAAGTTTATACAATGCAAACATGTAGCGCTAACATCAGAGGCTATCAGCTGGCTTTAACAACTAATCGCATAATTTTATATAAAAGAGACAAATCTTATCAAACATCTTAGATATCCAAATTGTTCGATTCCATTGATTTGTCGATTTGACCTCGAATTGCTCATATGTATGAAATTTACACTTAATCCTTCTCATATGTATTAATGTAGCTATAAGTCCTTTCTAAAAACATTCAAATCAAGATAAACATTTTGGAGATCAAATTTGGTGGGCACTTGCCAAAAAAAACAAGTAAGAACGGGACTGTCTTCGGCTGTGCCGAAGACTTCATACCTTTCATGAATGGGGCTGAACAATAATCTTATCCCGTTCGTAATCTCCGAATAATCGGATGTATAAGATAAGAAATATATAGTGAACAGATCTACATACCTTAACGATTTTTAAGATAAATATAAAATAAAAAACAGGTAGGTACTTTGTGTGAGGATGCAAAGTTTAAGGTTTTTTGTGGTCTGCGTGTAAAAACTATGACTACGAATCACGTATTTCAAAAATATATGACGAAAACGTAACTATTTGATGAAATTTGATGAATTTTGAAGATTCTAGCCGTAAAAAAGGGGTCAAAATGACAGTTTATATGAAGTATATAATATATATACGACCGATCTCTATGATTTTTTCAGACAACAATATATGCTATATACGTAAGCATTTTGTGAAATTTGAAGCTTCTAGCTGTTAAAATGGGGTAGAAATTGCGAAAAGTTTCTTATCTGAACAATCGGTTGTATGAGATATATACTATATATAGTACCGATCTCTATGATTTTTTCAGACAACAATATATGCTATATACGTAAGCAATCAGTGAAATTTGAAGCTTATAGCTGTTAAAATGGGGTAGAAATTGCGAAAAGTTTCTTATCTGAACAATCGGTTGTATGAGATATATACTATATATACAACCGATCTCTATGATTTTTTCAGACAACAATATATGCTATATACGTAAGCAATCGGTGAAATTTGAAGCTTATAGCTGTTAAAATGGGGTAGAAATTGCGAAAAGTTTCTTATCTGAACAATCGGTTGTATGAGATATATACTATATATAGTACCGATCTCTATGATTTTTTCAGACAACAATATATGCTATATACGTAAGCAATCAGTGAAATTTGAAGCTTATAGCTGTTAAAATGGGGTAGAAATTGCGAAAAGTTTCTTATCTGAACAATCGGTTGTATGAGATATATACTATATATACAACCGATCTCTATGATTTTTTCAGACAACAATATATGCTATATACGTAAGCAATCGGTGAAATTTGAAGCTTATAGCTGTTAAAATGGGGTAGAAATTACGAAAAGTTACTTATCTGAACAATCGGTTGTGGGGGATATATACTATATATACGACCGATCTCATAAATTTTTTCAGGCAACAATATGTTCAATATACGAAAGTATATGGTGAAGTTTGAAGCTTCAATCTGTTAAATTGGGTAAGATATTACAAAAATTCTCTTTTTCTGAAAAATCGGTTGTATGGAGGATATATGCTATAGTGGTCCGATCCGGTCGGTTCCGACAAATGTCTAATCGGACACCCAAATACACCTGCTCACCAAATTTTATCAAGATATCTCAAAAATTGAGGGACTAGTTTGCATACAAACAGACAGACGGACAGACGGACAGACGGACATGGCTAAAACAACTCAGCTCTTCAACCTGATTATTTCGGTATACTTAATGGTGGGTCTATCTATTTTCCTTTAAGGACTTACAATTTTCGGTTTCGTGACGAAATTAATATACCATTTCATTTTCATGAAAGGTATAAAAACAGGTAGGTACTTTGTGTGAGGATGCAAAGTTTAAGGTTTTTTGTGGTCTGCGTGTAAAAACTATGACTACGAATCACGTATTTCAAAAATATATGACGAAAACGTAACTATTTGATGAAATTTGATGAATTTTGAAGATTCTAGCCGTAAAAAAGAGGGTCAAAATGACAGTTTATATGAAGTATATAATATATATACGACCGATCTCTATGATTTTTTCAGACAACAATATATGCTATATACGTAAGCATTTTGTGAAATTTGAAGCTTCTAACTGTTAAAACGGGGCAGAAATTGCGCAAGGTTTCTTATCTGAACAATCGGTTGTATGAGATATATACTATGTGTATCACCGATCTCAATTATTTTTTCAAACATCAATATATGCTATACACGTAAGCAGTTGGTGAAATTTGAAGCTTCTAGCTGTTAAAATGGGGCCGAAATCGTAAAAAAAATATATATATACTATATATATATACTATATATACCATCATATGTATATTATATATATCACCGATCTCTATGATTTTTTGACACAACAATACATACTATATACGTAAGCAATCGGTGAAATTTGAAGCTTATAACTGTTAAAATGGGGAAGAAATTGCGCAAAGTTTCTTATCTGAACAATCGGTTGTATGGGATATATACTATATATACCACCGGTATCTATGATTTTCTCAGACAACAATATATGCTATACACGTAAGCATTTGGTGAAATTTGAACATATCTAAACGATTTTTAAGATAAATATAAAATAAAAAATAGGTAGGTAATCTGTGTGAGGATGCAAAGCTTCACGTTTTTTGTGGTCTGCATGTAAAAACTAAGGCTACGAATCACGTATTTCAAAAATATATGACGTAAACGTAACTATTTGATGAAATTTGATGAATCTTGAAGCTTCTAGCCGTAAAAAAGGGGTCAATATGACAGTTTATATGAAGTATATAATATATATACCACCGATCTCTATGATTTTTTCAGACAACAATATATGCTATATACGAAAGCATTTTGTGAAATTTGAAGCTTATAACTGTTAAAACGGGGCAGAAATTGCGCAAAGTTTCTTATCTGAAGAATCGGTTGTATGAGATATATACTATGTATATCACCGATCTCAATGATTTTTTCAGACATCAATATATGCTATACACGTAAGCAGTTGGTGAAATTTGAAGCTTATAGCTGTTAAAATGGGGTAGAAATTGCGAAAAGTTTCTTATCTGAACAATCGGTTGTATGAGATATATACTATATATACAACCGATCTCTATGATTTTTTCAGACAACAATATATGCTATATACGTAAGCAATCGGTGAAATTTGAAGCTTATAGCTGTTAAAATGGGGTAGAAATTGCGAAAAGTTTCTTATCTGAACAATCGGTTGTATGAGATATATACTATATATACAACCGATCTCTATGATTTTTTCAGACAACAATATATGCTATATAAGTAAATATTCGGTGAAATTTGAAGCTTCTAGCTGTTAAAATGGGGCTAAAATTTGCGAAAATATATAAATATATACTATATATATATACTATATATACCACCATATATATACTATATATTCCACCATATATATACTATATATACAACCGATCTCTATGATTTTTTCAGACAACAATATATGCTATATACGTAAGCATTCGCTGAAATTTGAAGCCTATAGCTCTTAAAATAGGGCAGTAATTACCAAAAGTTCCTTATCTGAACAATCGGTTGTGGGGGATATATACTATATATACGACCGATCTCATAAATTTTTTCAGGCAACAATATGTTCAATATACGAAAGTATATGGTGAAGTTTGAAGCTTCAATCTGTTAAATTGGGTAAGATATTACAAAAATCCTCTTTTTCTGAAAAATCGGTTTTATGGAGGATATATGCTATAGTGGTCCGATCCGGTCGGTTCCGACAAATGTCTAATCGGACACCCAAATACACCTGGTCACCAAATTTTTTCAAGATATCTCAAAAATTGAGGGACTAGTTTGCATACAAACAGACAGACGGACAGACGGACAGACGGACATGGATAAAACAACTCAGCTCTTCAACCTGATTATTTCGGTATACTTAATGGTGGGTCTATCTATTTTCCTTTAAGGACTTACAATTTTCGGTTTCGTGACGAAATTAATATACCATTTCATTTTCATGAAAGGTATAAAAACAGGTAGGTACTTTATGTGAGGATGCAAAGTTTCAGGTTTTTTGTGGTCTGCGTGTAAAAACTATGACTACGAATCACGTATTTCAAAAATATATGACGAAAACGTAACTATTTGATGAAATTTGATGAATTTTGAAGATTCTAGCCGTAAAAAAGGGGTCAAAATGACAGTTTATATGAAGTATATAATATATATACGACCGATCTCTATGATTTTTTCAGACAACAATATATGCTATATACGTAAGCATTTTGTGAAATTTGAAGCTTCTAACTGTTAAAACGGGGCAGAAATTGCGCAAAGTTTCTTATCTGAACAATCGGTTGTATGAGATATATACTATGTGTACCACCGATCTTAATGATTTTTTCAGACATCAATATATGCTATACACGTAAACAGTTGGTGAAATTTGAAGCTTCTAGCTGTTAAAATGGGGCCGAAATCGTAAAAAAAATATATATATACTATATATATATACTATATATACCATCATATATATATTATATATATCACCGATCTCTATGATTTTTTGACACAAGAATACATACTATATACGTAAGCATTCGGTGAAATTTGAAGCTTATAACTGTTAAAATGGGGAAGAAATTGCGCAAAGTTTCTTATCTGAACAATCGGTTGTATGGGATATATACTATATATACCACCGGTATCTATGATTTTCTCAGACAACAATATATGCTATATACGTAAGCATTTGGTGAAATTTGAACATATCTAAACGATTTTTAAGATAAATATAAAATAAACAAGTAAGGAAGGCTAAGTTCGGGTGTAACCGAACATTACATACTCAGTTGAGAGCTATGGAGACAAAATAAGGAAAATGAACCTGGGGTAACCCTGGAATGTGGTTGTATGACATGTGTATCAAATGAAAGGTATTAAAGAGTATTTTAAGAGAGAGTAGGCCATAGTTCTATAGGTGGTGGCCTTTTCGAGATATCGCCATAAGGGTGGACCAGGGGTGACTCTAGAATTTGTTTGTACGATATGGGTATCAAATGAAAGGTGCTACTGAGCATTTTAAGAGGGAGTGGGCCTTAGGTCTATCGGTGGACGCCTTTTCGAGATGTCCCCATTAAGGTGGACCAGGGGTGACTCTAGAATGTGTTTGTACGATATGGGTATCAAATGAAAGGTGGTAATGAGTATTTTAAAAGGGAATGGGCTTTAGTTCTATAGGTGAACGCCTTTTCGAGAAATCGCCATAAAGGTGGACCAGGGGTGGCTCTAGAATATGTTTGTAAGATCTGGGTATCAAATGAAAGCTGTTAATGAGTATTTTGAAAAGGAGTGATCCTTAGTTCCATAGGTGGACGCCGTTTCGAGATATCGCCATAAAGGTGGACCAGGGGTGTCTCTAGAATGTGTTTGTACGATATGGGAATCAAATGAAAGGTGTTGCTGAGCATTTTAGAGTGGGAATTAGGTCTATAGGTGGACGCCTTTTCGAGATATCGCCATTAGGGTGGGCCAGGGGTGACTCTAGAATGTTTGTACGATATGGGTATCAAAAGAAAAGTGTTACTGAGCCCTTTCGAGATATCGTCATTAGGGTGGGCCAGGGGTGACTCTAGAATGTTTGTACGATATGGGTATCAAACGAAAGGTGTTACTGAGCATTTTAAGAGGGAGTGGGCATTAGGTCTATAGGTGGACGCCTTTTCGAGATATCGCCATTAGGGTGGGCCAGGGGTGACTCTAGAATGTGTTTGTACGATATGGGTATCAAATGAAAGGTCAAGGTGGTAAGGAGTATTTTAAAAGGGAGTAATCCTTAATTCTATAGGACACCTTTTCGAGATATCGCCATAAAGGTGGACCAAGGGTGATTCTAGAATGTTTGTACGATATGGGTATCAAACGAAAGGTGTTACTGAGCATTTAAGAGGGAGTGGGCATCAGGTGTATAGGTGGACGCCTTTTCGAGATATCGCCATTAGGGTGGGCCAGGGTGACTCTAGAATGTGTTTGTACGATATGGGTATCAAATGAAAGGTGGTAATGAGTATTTTATAAGGGAGTAATCCTTAGTTCTATAGGTGGACGCCTTTTCGAGATATCGCCATAAAGGTGGACCAAGGGTGACTCTAGAATGTTTGTACGATATGGGTATCAAACGAAAGGTATTACTGAGCATTTTAAGAGGGAGTGGGCATTAGGTCTATAGGTGGACGCCTTTTCGAGATATCGCCATTAGGGTGGGCCAGGGATGACTCTAGAATGTTTGTACGATATGGGTATCAAACGAAAGGTGTTACTGAGCATTTTAAGAGGGAGTGGACATTAGGTCTATAGGTGGAAGCCTTTTCGAGATATCGCCATTAGGGTGGGCCAGGGGTGACTCTAGAATGTTTGTACGATATGGGTATCAAACGAAAGGTGTTACTGAGCATTTTAAGAGGGAGTGGGCATTAGGTCTATAGGTGGACGCCTTTTCGAGATATCGCCATAAGGGTGGGACAGGGGTGACTCTAGTATGTGTTTGTACGATATGGATATCAAATTAAAGGTATTAATGAGGGTTTTAAAAGCGAGTGGCCCTTAGATGTATATGTGAAGGCGTTCTCGCGATATCGACCAAATTTTGACCAGGTGATCCAGAAATACATCTGTCGGGTACTGTTAATTTATTTATATATGCAATACCACTAACAGTGTTCCTGCCAAGAGTCCAAGGGCTGTTGATTTCGCCTTGTAGAACTTTTTCATTTTCTTCTACTTAATATGGTAGGTGTCACACCCATTTTACAAAGTTTTTTCCAAAGTTATATTTTGCGTCAATAAACCAATCCAGTTGCCATGTTTCATCCCTTTTTTCGTATTTGGTATAGAATTATGGCATTTTTTTCATTTTTCGTAATTTTCGATATCGATAAAGTGGGCGTGGTTATGGTCGGATTTCGGCCATTTTTTATACCAAGATAAAGTGAGTTCAGATAAGTACGTGGGCTAAGTTTAGTAAAGATATATCGGATTTTGCTCAAGTTATTGTGTTAACGGTCGAGCGGAAGGACAGACGGTGGACTGTGTATAAAAACTGGGCGTGGCTTCCACCGATTTCGCCCATTTTCACAGAGAACAGTTACCGTCATAGAATCTATGCTCCTACCAAATTTGAGAAGGATTGGTAAATTTTTGTTCGACTTATGGCAATAAAAGTATTCTAGACAAACTAAATGTAAATGGGCGGAGCCACGCCCATTTTGAAATTTTCTTTTATTTTTGTATTTTGTTGCATCATATCATTACTGGAGTTGAATTTTGACTTAATTTACTTATATACAGTAAAGATATTAAATTTTTTGTTAAAATTTGAATTTAAAAAATTTTTTTTTTAAAAAGTGGGCGTGTTCTTCATCCAATTTTGCTAATTTTTATTTAGCACATATATAGTAATAGTAGTAACGTTCCTGCCAAATTTCATCATGATATCTTCAACGACTGCCAAATTACAGCTTGCAAAACTTTTAAATTACCTTCTTGTTAAAGTGGGCGGTGCCACGCCCATTGTCCAAAATCTTACTAATTTTCTATTCTGCGTCATAACCTCAACCCATCTACCAAGCTTCGTGGCTTTATCTGTCTTTTGTAATGAATTATCGCACTTTTTCGGTTTTTCGAAATTTTCGATATCGAAAAAGTGGGCGTGGTTATAGTCCGATATCGTTCATTTTAAATAGAGATCTGAGATGAGCGTTCAGGAACCTACATACCAAATTTCATCAAGATACCTCAAAATTTACTCAAGTTATCGTGTTAACGGACGGACGGACGGACGGACGGACATGGCTCAATCAAATTTTTTTTCGATCCTGATTATTTTGATATATGGAAGTCTATATCTTTCTCGATTCCTTTATATATGTACAACCAACCGTTATCCAATCAAACTTAATATACTCTGTGAGCTCTGCTCAACTGAGTATAAAAATAGGTAGGTAATCTGTGTGAGGATGCAAAGCTTCACGTTTTTTGTGGTCTGCATGTAAAAACTATGGCTACGAATCACGTATTTCAAAAATATATGACGTAAACGTAACTATTTGATGAAATTTGATGAATCTTGAAGCTTCTAGCCGTAAAAAAGGGGTCAATATGACAGTTTATATGAAGTATATAATATATATACCACCGATCTCTATGATTTTTTCAGACAACAATATATGCTATATACGAAAGCATTTTGTGAAATTTGAAGCTTCTAACTGTTAAAACGGGGCAGAAATTGCGCAAAGTAGCTTATCTGAACAATCGGTTGTATGAGATATATACTATGTATATCACCGATCTCAATGATTTTTTCAGACATCAATATATGCTATACACGTAAGCAGTTGGTGAAATTTTAAGCTTCTAGCTGTTAAAATGGGGTAGAAATTGCGAAAAGTTTCTTATCTGAACAATCGGTTGTATGAGATATATACTATATATACAACCGATCTCTATGATTTTTTCAGACAACAATATATGCTATATACGTAAGCAATCGGTGAAATTTGAAGCTTATAGCTGTTAAAATGGGGTAGAAATTGCGAAAAGTTCCTTATCTGAACAATCGGTTGTATGAGATATATACTATATATACAACCGATCTCTATGATTTTTTCAGACAACAATATATGCTATATAAGTAAATATTCGGTGAAATTTGAAGCTTCTAGCTGTTAAAATGGGGCTAAAATTTGCGAAAATATATAAATATATACTATATATATATACTATATATACCACCATATATATACTACATATACCACCGATCTTTATGATTTTTTCAGACAACAATATATGCTATATACGTAAGCATTCGGTGAAATTTGAAGCCTCTAGCTCTTAAAATAGGGCAGTAATTACGAAAAGTTCCTTATCTGAACAATCGGTTGTGGGGGATATATACTATATATACGACCGATCTCATAAATTTTTTCAGGCAACAATATGTTCAATATACGAAAGTATATGGTGAAGTTTGAAGCTTCAATCTGTTAAATTGGGTAAGATATTACAAAAATCCTCTTTTCTGAAAAATCGGTTGTATGGAGGATATATGCTATAGTGGTCCGATCCGGTCGGTTCCGACAAATGTCTAATCGGACACCCAAATACACCTGTTCACCAAATTTTATCAAGATATCTCAAAAATTGAGGGACTAGTTTGCATACAAACAGACAGACGGACAGACGGACATGGATAAAACAACTCAGCTCTTCAACCTGATTATTTCGGTATACTTAATGGTGGGTCTATCTATTTTCCTTTAAGGACTTACAATTTTCGGTTTCGTGACGAAATTAATATACCATTTCATTTTCATGAAAGGTATAAAAACAGGTAGGTACTTTGTGTGAGGATGCAAAGTTTCAGGTTTTTTGTGGTCTGCGTGTAAAAACTATGACTACGAATCACGTATTTCAAAAATATATGACGAAAACGTAACTATTTGATGAAATTTGATGAATTTTGAAGATTCTAGCCGTAAAAAAGGGGTCAAAATGACAGTTTATATGAAGTATATAATATATATACGACCGATCTCTATGATTTTTTCAGACAACAATATATGCTATATACGTAAGCATTTTGTGAAATTTGAAGCTTCTAACTGTTAAAACGGGGCAGAAATTGCGCAAAGTTTCTTATCTGAACAATCGGTTGTATGAGATATATACTATGTATACCACCGATCTCAATGATTTTTTCAGACATCAATATATGCTATACACGTAAACAGTTGGTGAAATTTGAAGCTTCTAGCTGTTAAAATGGGGCCGAAATCGTAAAAAAAATATATATATACTATATATACCATCATATATATATTATATATATCACCGATCTCTATGATTTTTTGACACAACAATACATACTATATACATAAGCATTCGGTGAAATTTGAAGCTTATAACTGTTAAAATGGGGAAGAAATTGCGCAAAGTTTCTTATCTGAACAATCGGTTGTATGGGATATATACTATATATACCACCGGTATCTATGATTTTCTCAGACAACAATATATGCTATACACGTAAGCATTTGGTGAAATTTGAACATATCTAAACGATTTTTAAGATAAATATAAAATAAAAAATAGGTAGGTAATCTGTGTGAGGATGCAAAGCTTCACGTTTTTTGTGGTCTGCATGTAAAAACTATGGCTACGAGTCACGTATTTCAAAAATATATGACGTAAACGTAACTATTTGATGAAATTTGATGAATCTTGAAGCTTCTAGCCGTAAAAAAGCGGTCAGTATGACAGTTTATATGAAGTATATAATATATATACCACCGATCTCTATGATTTTTTCAGACAACAATATATGCTATATACGAAAGCATTTTGTGAAATTTGAAGCTTCTAACTGTTAAAACGGGGCAGAAATTGCGCAAAGTTTCTTATCTGAACAATCGGTTGTATGAGATATATACTATGTGTACCACCGATCTCAATGATTTTTTCAGACATCAATATATGCTATACACGTAAGCAGTTGGTGAAATTTGAAGCTTCTAGCTGTTAAAATGGGGTAGAAATTGCGCAAAGTTTCTTATCTGAACAATCGGTTGTATGAGATATATACTATATATAGAACCGATCTCTATGATTTTTTCAGACAACAATATATGCTATATACGTAAGCAATCAGTGAAATTTGAAGCTTATAGCTGTTAAAATGGGGTAGAAATTGCGAAAAGTTTCTTATCTGAACAATCGGTTGTATGAGATATATACTATATATACAACCGATCTCTATGATTTTTTCAGACAACAATATATGCTATATAAGTAAATAGTCGGTGAAATTTGAAGCTTCTAGCTGTTAAAATGGGGCTAAAATTTGCGAAAATATATATATATATATATACTATATATATATACTATATATACCACCGATCTTTATGATTTTTTCAGACAACAATATATGCTATATACGTAAGCATTCGCTGAAATTTGAAGCCTCTAGCTCTTAAAATAGGGCAGTAATTACGAAAAGTTCCTTATCTGAACAATCGGTTGTGGGGGATATATACTATATATACGACCGATCTCATAAATTTTTTCAGGCAACAATATGTTCAATATACGAAAGTATATGGTGAAGTTTGAAGCTTCAATCTGTTAAATTGGGTAAGATATTACAAAAATCCTCTTTTTCTGAAAAATCGGTTGTATGGAGGATATATGCTATAGTGGTCCGATCCGGTCGGTTCCGACAAATGTCTAATCGGACACCCAAATACACCTGCTCACCAAATTTTATCAAGATATCTCAAAAATTGAGGGACTAGTTTGCATACAAACCGACAGACGGACAGACGGACAGAAGGACAGACGGACAGACGGACATGGCTAAAACAACTCAGCTCTTCAACCTGATTATTTCGGTATACTTAATGGTGGGTCTATCTATTTTCCTTTAAGGACTTACAATTTTCGGTTTCGTGACGAAATTAATATACCATTTCATTTTCATGAAAGGTATAAAAACAGGTAGGTACTTTGTGTGAGGATGCAAAGTTTAAGGTTTTTTGTGGTCTGCGTGTAAAAACTATGACTACGAATCACGTATTTCAAAAATATATGACGAAAACGTAACTATTTGATGAAATTTGATGAATTTTGAAGATTCTAGCCGTAAAAAAGGGGTCAAAATGACAGTTTATATGAAGTATATAATATATATACGACCGATCTCTATGATTTTTTCAGACAACAATATATGCTATATACGTAAGCATTTTGTGAAATTTGAAGCTTCTAACTGTTAAAACGGGGCAGAAATTGCGCAAGGTTTCTTATCTGAACAATCGGTTGTATGAGATATATACTATGTGTACCACCGATCTCAATGATTTTTTCAGACATCAATATATGCTATACACGTAAACAGTTGGTGAAATTTGAAGCTTCTAGCTGTTAAAATGGGGCCGAAATCGTAAAAAAATATATATATACTATATATATATACTATATATACCATCATATATATATTATATATATCACCGATCTCTATGATTTTTTGACACAACAATACATACTATATACGTAAGCATTCGGTGAAATTTGAAGCTTATAACTGTTAAAATGGGGAAGAAATTGCGCAAAGTTTCTTATCTGAACAATCGGTTGTATGGGATATATACTATATATACCACCGGTATCTATGATTTTCTCAGACAACAATATATGCTATACACGTAAGCATTTGGTGAAATTTGAACATATCTAAACGATTTTTAAGATAAATATAAAATAAAAAATAGGTAGGTAATCTGTGTGAGGATGCAAAGCTTCACGTTTTTTGTGGTCTGCATGTAAAAACTATGGCTACGAATCACGTATTTCAAAAATATATGACGTAAACGTAACTATTTGATGAAATTTGATGAATCTTGAAGCTTCTAGCCGTAAAAAAGGGGTCAATATGACAGTTTATATGAAGTATATAATATATATACCACCGATCTCTATGATTTTTTCAGACAACAATATATGCTATATACGAAAGCATTTTGTGAAATTTGAAGCTTCTAACTGTTAAAACGGGGCAGAAATTGCGCAAAGTTTCTTATCTGAACAATCGGTTGTATGAGATATATACTATGTGTACCACCGATCTCAATGATTTTTTCAGACATCAATATATGCTATACACGTAAGCAGTTGGTGAAATTTGAAGCTTCTAGCTGTTAAAAAGGGGTAGAAATTGCGCAAAGTTTCTTATCTGAACAATCGGTTGTATGAGATATATACTATATATAGAACCGATCTCTATGATTTTTTCAGACAACAATATATGCTATATACGTAAGCAATCAGTGAAATTTGAAGCTTATAGCTGTTAAAATGGGGTAGAAATTGCGAAAAGTTTCTTATCTGAACAATCGGTTGTATGAGATATATACTATATATACAACCGATCTCTATGATTTTTTCAGACAACAATATATGCTATATAAGTAAATAGTCGGTGAAATTTGAAGCTTCTAGCTGTTAAAATGGGGCTAAAATTTGCGAAAATATATATATATATATACTATATATATATACTATATATACCACCGATCTTTATGATTTTTTCAGACAACAATATATGCTATATACGTAAGCATTCGCTGAAACTTGAAGCCTCTAGCTCTTAAAATAGGGCAGTAATTACGAAAAGTTCCTTATCTGAACAATCGGTTGTGGGGGATATATACTATATATACGACCGATCTCATAAATTTTTTCAGGCAACAATATGTTCAATATACGAAAGTATATGGTGAAGTTTGAAGCTTCAATCTGTTAAATTGGGTAAGATATTACAAAAATCCTCTTTATCTGAAAAATCGGTTGTATGGAGGATATATGCTATAGTGGTCCGATCCGGTCGGTTCCGACAAATGTCTAATCGGACACCCAAATACACCTGCTCACCAAATTTTATCAAGATATTTCAAAAATTGAGGGACTAGTTTGCATACAAACCGACAGACGGACAGACGGACAGAAGGACAGACGGACATGGCTAAAACAACTCAGCTCTTCAACCTGATTATTTCGGTATACTTAATGGTGGGTCTATCTATTTTCCTTTAAGGACTTACAATTTTCGGTTTCGTGACGAAATTAATATACCATTTCATTTTCATGAAAGGTATAAAAACAGGTAGGTACTTTGTGTGAGGATGCAAAGTT
This sequence comes from Eurosta solidaginis, assembly GCF_040869045.1. Lineage (NCBI taxonomy): Eukaryota > Metazoa > Arthropoda > Insecta > Diptera > Tephritidae > Eurosta > Eurosta solidaginis. The sequence goes on along the minus strand of NW_027137261.1, from coordinate 29,983 downwards.
TAAGGTTTTTTGTGGTCTGCGTGTAAAAACTATGACTACGAATCACGTATTTCAAAAATATATGACGAAAACGTAACTATTTGATGAAATTTGATGAATTTTGAAGATTCTAGCCGTAAAAAAGGGGTCAAAATGACAGTTTATATGAAGTATATAATATATATACGACCGATCTCTATGATTTTTTCAGACAACAATATATGCTATATACGTAAGCATTTTGTGAAATTTGAAGCTTCTAACTGTTAAAACGGGGCAGAAATTGCGCAAGGTTTCTTATCTGAACAATCGGTTGTATGAGATGTATACTATGTGTACCACCGATCTCAATGATTTTTTCAGACATCAATATATGCTATACACGTAAACAGTTGGTGAAATTTGAAGCTTCTAGCTGTTAAAATGGGGCCGAAATCGTAAAAAAATATATATATACTATATATATATAATATATATACCATCATATATATATTATATATATCACCGATCTCTATGATTTTTTGACACAACAATACATACTATATACGTAAGCAATCGGTGAAATTTGAAGCTTATAACTGTTAAAATGGGGAAGAAATTGCGCAAAGTTTCTTATCTGAACAATCGGTTGTATGGGATATATACTATATATACCACCGGAATCTATGATTTTCTCAGACAACAATATATGCTATACACGTAAGCATTTGGTGAAATTTGAACATATCTAAACGATTTTTAAGATAAATATAAAATAAAAAATAGGTAGGTAATCTGTGTGAGGATGCAAAGCTTCACGTTTTTTGTGGTCTGCATGTAAAACTAAGGCTACGAATCACGTATTTCAAAAATATATGACGTAAACGTAACTATTTGATGAAATTTGATGAATCTTGAAGCTTCTAGCCGTAAAAAAGGGGTCAATATGACAGTTTATATGAAGTATATAATATATATACCACCGATCTCTATGATTTTTTCAGACAACAATAAAAGCTATATACGAAAGCATTTTGTGAAATTTGAAGCTTCTAACTGTTAAAACGGGCAGAAATTGCGCAAAGTTTCTTATCTGAACAATCGGTTGTATGAGATATATACTATATATAGAACCGATCTCTATGATTTTTTCAGACAACAATATATGCTATATACGTAAGCAATCGGTGAAATTTGAAGCTTATAGCTCTTAAAATGGGGTAGAAATTGCGAAAAGTTTCTTATCTGAACAATCGGTTGTATGAGATATATACTATATATACAACCGATCTCTATGATTTTTTCAGACAACAATATATGCTATATAAGTAAATATTCGGTGAAATTTGAAGCTTCTAGCTGTTAAAATGTGGCTAAAATTTGCGAAAATATATAAATATATACTATATATATATACTACATATACCACCATATATATACTATATATACCACCGATCTTTATGATTTTTGCAGACAACAATATATGCTATATACGTAAGCATTCGCTGAAATTTGAAGCCTCTAGCTCTTAAAATAGGGCAGTAATTACGAAAAGTTCCTTATCTGAACAATCGGTTGTGGGGGATATATACTATATATACGACCGATCTCATAAATTTTTTCAGGCAACAATATGTTCAATATACGAAAGTATATGGTGAAGTTTGAAGCTTCAATCTGTTAAATTGGGTAAGATATTACAAAAATCCTCTTTTTCTGAAAAATCGGTTGTATGGAGGATATATGCTATAGTGGTCCGATCCGGTCGGTTCCGACAAATGTCTAATCGGACACCCAAATACACCTGGTCACCAAATTTTAACAAAATATCTCAAAAATTGAGGGACTAGTTTGCATACAAACAGACAGACGGACAGACGGACAGACGGACATGGATAAAACAACTCAGCTCTTCAACCTGATTATTTCGGTATACTTAATGGTGGGTCTATCTATTTTCCTTTAAGGACTTACAATTTGCGGTTTCGTGACGAAATTAATATACCATTTCATTTTCATGAAAGGTATAAAAACAGGTAGGTACTTTGTGTGAGGATGCAAAGTTTCAGGTTTTTTGTGGTCTGCGTGTAAAAACTATGACTACGAATCACGTATTTCAAAAATATATGACGAAAACGTAACTATTTGATGAAATTTGATGAATCTTGAAGCTTCTAGCCGTAAAAAAGGGGTCAATATGACAGTTTATATGAAGTATATAATATATATACCACCGATCTCTATGATTTTTTCAGACAACAATATATGCTATATACGAAAGCATTTTGTGAAATTTGAAGCTTCTAGCTGTTAAAATGGGGTAGAAATTGCGAAAAGTTTCTTATCTGAACAATCGGTTGTATGAGATATATACTATATATAGAACCGATCTCTATGATTTTTTCAGACAACAATATATGCTATATACGTAAGCAATCAGTGAAATTTGAAGCTTATAGCTGTTAAAATGGGGTAGAAATTGCGAAAAGTTTCTTATCTGAACAATCGGTTGTATGAGATATATACTATATATACAACCGATCTCTATGATTTTTTCAGACAACAATATATGCTATATAGGTAAGCAATCGGTGAAATTTGAAGCTTATAGCTGTTAAAATGGGGTAGAAATTGCGAAAAGTTTCTTATCTGAACAATCGGTTGTATGAGATATATACTATATATACAACCGATCTCTAGGATTTTTTCAGACAACAATATATGCTATATAAGTAAATAGTCGGTGAAATTTGAAGCTTCTAGCTGTTAAAATGGGGCTAAAATTTGCGAAAATATATATATATATATACTATATATATATACTATATATACCACGATATATATACTATATATACCACCGATCTTTATGATTTTTTCAGACAACAATATATGCTATATACGTAAGCATTCGCTGAAATTTGAAGCCTCTAGCTCTTAAAATAGGGCAGTAATTACGAAAAGTTCCTTATCTGAACAATCGGCTGTGGGGGATATATACTATATATACGACCGATCTCATACATTTTTTCAGGCAACAATATGTTCAATATACGAAAGTATATGGTGAAGTTTGAAGCTTCAATCTGTTAAATTGGGTAAGATAGTACAAAAATCCTCTTTTTCTGAAAAATCGGTTGTATGGAGGATATATGCTATAGTGGTCCGATCCGGTCGGTTCCGACAAATGTCTAATCGGACACCCAAATACACCTGCTCACCAAATTTTATCAAGATATCTCAAAAATTGAGGGACTAGTTTGCATACAAACAGACAGACGGACAGACGGACAGACGGACATGGCTAAAACAACTCAGCTCTTCAACCTGATTATTTCGGTATACTTAATGGTGGGTCTATCTATTTTCCTTTAAGGACTTACAATTTTCGGTTTCGTGACGAAATTAATATACCATTTCATTTTCATGAAAGGTATAAAAACAGGTAGGTACTTTGTGTGAGGATGCAAAGTTTAAGGTTTTTTGTGGTCTGCGTGTAAAAACTATGACTACGAATCACGTATTTCAAAAATATATGACGAAAACGTAACTATTTGATGAAATTTGATGAATTTTGAAGATTCTAGCCGTAAAAAAGGGGTCAAAATGACAGTTTATATGAAGTATATAATATATATACGACCGATCTCTATGATTTTTTCAGACAAAAATATATGCTATATACGTAAGCATTTTGTGAAATTTGAAGCTTCTAACTGTTAAAACGGGGCAGAAATTGCGCAAGGTTTCTTATCTGAACAATCGGTTGTATGAGATATATACTATGTGTATCACCGATCTCAATGATTTTTTCAAACATCAATATATGCTATACACGTAAGCAGTTGGTGAAATTTGAAGCTTCTAGCTGTTAAAATGGGGCCGAAATCGTAAAAAAAATATATATATACTATATATACCATCATATATATATTATATATATCACCGATCTCTATGATTTTTTGACACAACAATACATTCTATATACGTAAGCAATCGGTGAAATTTGAAGCTTTTAACTGTTAAAATGGGGAAGAAATTGCGCAAAGTTTCTTATCTGAACAATCGGTTGTATGGGATATATACTATATATACCACCGGTATCTATGATTTTCTCAGACAACAATATATGCTATACACGTAAGCATTTGGTGAAATTTGAACATATCTAAACGATTTTTAAGATAAATATAAAATAAACAAGTAAGAACAAGACTGTCTTCGGCTGTGCCGAAGACTTCATACCTTTCATGAATGGGGCTGAACAATAATCTTATCCCGTTCGTAATCTCCGAATAATCGGATGTATAAGATAAGAAATATATAGTGAACAGATCTACATACCTTAACGATTTTTAAGATAAATATAAAATAAACAAGTAAGGAAGGCTAAGTTCGGGTGTAACCGAACATTACATACTCAGTTGAGAGCTATGGAGACAAAATAAGGAAAATGAACCTGGGGTAACCCTGGAATGTGGTTGTATGACATGTGTATCAAATGAAAGGTATTAAAGAGTATTTTAAGAGAGAGTAGGCCATAGTTCTATAGGTGGTGGCCTTTTCGAGATATCGCCATAAGGGTGGACCAGGGGTGACTCTAGAATTTGTTTGTACGATATGGGTATCAAATGAAAGGTGCTACTGAGCATTTTAAGAGGGAGTGGGCCTTAGGTCTATCGGTGGACGCCTTTTCGAGAAGTCCCCATTAAGGTGGACCAGGGGTGACTCTAGAATGTGTTTGTACGATATGGGTATCAAATGAAAGGTGGTAATGAGTATTTTAAAAGGGAATGGGCTTTAGTTCTATAGGTGAACGCCTTTTCGAGAAATCGCCATAAAGGTGGACCAGGGGTGACTCTAGAATATGTTTGTAAGATCTGGGTATCAAATGAAAGCTGTTAATGAGTATTTTGAAAAGGAGTGATCCTTAGTTCCATAGGTGGACGCCGTTTCGAGATATCGCCATAAAGGTGGACCAGGGGTGTCTCTAGAATGTGTTTGTACGATATGGGAATCAAATGAAAGGTGTTGCTGAGCATTTTAGAGTGGGCATTAGGTCTATAGGTGGACGCCTTTTCGAGATATCGCCATTAGGGTGGGCCAGGGGTGACTCTAGAATGTTTGTACGATATGGGTATCAAACGAAAAGTGTTACTGAGCCCTTTCGAGATATCGTCATTAGGGTGGGCCAGGGGTGACTCTAGAATGTTTGTACGATATGGGTATCAAACGAAAGGTGTTACTGAGCATTTTAAGAGGGAGTGGGCATTAGGTCTGTAGGTGGACGCCTTTTCGAGATATCGCCATTAGGGTGGGCCAGGGGTGACTCTAGAATGTGTTTGTACGATATGGGTATCAAATGAAAGGTCAAGGTGGTAAGGAGTATTTTAAAAGGGAGTAATCCTTAATTCTATAGGACGCCTTTTCGAGATATCGCCATAAAGGTGGACCAAGGGTGACTCTAGAATGTTTGTACGATATGGGTATCAAACGAAAGGTGTTACTGAGCATTTTAAGAGGGAGTGGGCATCAGGTGTATAGGTGGACGCCTTTTCGAGATATCGCCATTAGGGTGGGCCAGGGTGACTCTAGAATGTGTTTGTACGATATGGGTATCAAATGAAAGGTGGTAATGAGTATTTTAAAAGGGAGTAATCCTTAGTTCTATAGGTGGACGCCTTTTCGAGATATCGCCATAAAGGTGGACCAAGGGTGACTCTAGAATGTTTGTACGATATGGGTATCAAACGAAAGGTATTACTGAGCATTTTAAGAGGGAGTCGGAATTAGGTCTATAGGTGGACGCCTTTTCGAGATATCGCCATTAGGGTGGGCCAGGTGTGACTCTAGAATGTTTGTACGATATGGCTATCAAACGAAAGGTGTTACTGAGCATTTTAAGAGGGAGTGGACATTAGGTCTATAGGTGGACGCCTTTTCGAGATATCGCCATTAGGGTGGGCCAGGGGTGACTCTAGAATGTTTGTACGATATGGGTATCAAACGAAAGGTGTTACTGAGCATTTTAAGAGGGAGTGGGCATTAGGTCTATAGGTGGACGCCTTTTCGAGATATCGCCATTAGGGTGGGACAGGGGTGACTCTAGTATGTGTTTGTACGATATGGATATCAAATTAAAGGTATTAATGAGGGTTTTAAAAGCGAGTGGCCCTTAGATGACTCTAGAATGTGTTTGTACGATATGGGTATCAAATGAAAGGTGGTAATGAGTATTTTAAAAAGGAGTAATCCTTAGTTCTATAGGTGGACGCCTTTTCGAGATATCGCCATAAAGGTGGACCAAGGGTGACTCTAGAATGTTTGTACGATATGGGTATCAAACGAAAGGTATTACTGAGCATTTTAAGAGGGAGTGGGCATTAGGTCTATAGGTGGACGCCTTTTCGAGATATCGCCATTAGGGTGGGCCAGGGATGACTCTAGAATGTTTGTACGATATGGGTATCAAACGAAAGGTGTTACTGAGCATTTTAAGAGGGAGTGGACATTAGGTCTATAGGTGGAAGCCTTTTCGAGATATCGCCATTAGGGTGGGCCAGGGGTGACTCTAGAATGTTTGTACGATATGGGTATCAAACGAAAGGTGTTACTGAGCATTTTAAGAGGGAGTGGGCATTAGGTCTATAGGTGGACGCCTTTTCGAGATATCGCCATAAGGGTGGGACAGGGGTGACTCTAGTATGTGTTTGTACGATATGGATATCAAATTAAAGGTATTAATGAGGGTTTTAAAAGCGAGTGGCCCTTAGATGTATATGTGAAGGCGTTCTCGCGATATCGACCAAATTTTGACCAGGTGATCCAGAAATACATCTGTCGGGTACTGTTAATTTATTTATATATGCAATACCACTAACAGTATTCCTGCCAAGAGTCCAAGGGCTGTTGATTTCGCCTTGTAGAACTTTTTCATTTTCTTCTACTTAATATGGAAGGTGTCACACCCATTTTACAAAGTTTTTTCCAAAGTTATATTTTGCGTCAATAAACCAATCCAGTTGCCATGTTTCATCCCTTTTTTCGTATTTGGTATAGAATTATGGCATTTTTTTCATTTTTCGTAATTTTCGATATCGATAAAGTGGGCGTGGTTATGGTCGGATTTCGGCCATTTTTTATACCAAGATAAAGTGAGTTCAGATAAGTACGTGGGCTAAGTTTAGTAAAGATATATCGGATTTTGCTCAAGTTATTGTGTTAACGGTCGAGCGGAAGGACAGACGGTGGACTGTGTATAAAAACTGAGCGTGGCTTCCACCGATTTCGCCCATTTTCACAGAGAACAGTTATCGTCATAGAATCTATGCTCCTACCAAATTTGAGAAGGATTGGTAAATTTTTGTTCGACTTATGGCAATAAAAGTATTCTAGACAAACTAAATGTAAATGGGCGGAGCCACGCCCATTTTGAAATTTTCTTTTATTTTTGTATTTTGTTGCATCATATCATTACTGGAGTTGAATTTTGACTTAATTTACTTATATACAGTAAAGATATTAAATTTTTTGTTAAAATTTGAATTTAAAAAAAATTTTTTTTAAAAAGTGGGCGTGTTCTTCATCCAATTTTGCTAATTTTTATTTAGCACATATATAGTAATAGTAGTAACGTTCCTGCCAAATTTCATCATGATATCTTCAACGACTGCCAAATTACAGCTTGCAAAACTTTTAAATTACCTTCTTGTTAAAGTGGGCGGTGCCACGCCCATTGTCCAAAATCTTACTAATTTTCTATTCTGCGTCATAACCTCAACCCATCTACCAAGTTTCGTCGCTTTATCTGTCTTTTGTAATGAATTATCGCACTTTTTCGGTTTTTCGAAATTTTCGATATCGAAAAAGTGGGCGTGGTTATAGTCCGATATCGTTCATTTTAAATAGCGATCTGAGATGAGCGTTCAGGAACCTACGTACCAAATTTCATCAAGATACCTCAAAATTTACTCAAGTTATCGTGTTAACGGACGGACGGACGGACGGACGGACGGACGGACATGGCTCAATCAAATTTTTTTTCGATCCTGATTATTTTGATATATGGAAGTCTATATCTTTCTCGATTCCTTTATATATGTACAACCAACCGTTATCCAATCAAACTTAATATACTCTGTGAGCTCTGCTCAACTGAGTATAAAAACAGGTAGGTACTTTGTGTGAGGATGCAAAGTTTAAGGTTTTTTGTGGTCTGCGTGTAAAAACTATGACTACGAATCACGTATTTCAAAAATATATGACGAAAACGTAACTATTTGATGAAATTTGATGAGTTTTGAAGATTCTAGCCGTAAAAAAGGGGTCAAAATGACAGTTTATATGAAGTATATAATATATATACGACCGATCTCTATGATTTTTTCAGACAACAATATATGCTATATACGTAAGCATTTTGTGAAATTTGAAGCTTCTAACTGTTAAAACGGGGCAGAAATTGCGCAAGGTTTCTTATCTGAACAATCGGTTGTATGAGATATATACTATGTGTATCACCGATCTCAATTATTTTTTCAAACATCAATATATGCTATACACGTAAGCAGTTGGTGAAATTTGAAGCTTCTAGCTGTTAAAATGGGGCCGAGATCGTAAAAAAAATATATATATACTATATATATATACTATATATACCATCATATGTATATTATATATATCACCGATCTCTATAATTTTTTGACACAACAATACATACTATATACGTAAGCAATTGGTGAAATTTGAAGCTTATAACTGTTAAAATGGGGAAGAAATTGCGCAAAGTTTCTTATCTGAACAATCGGTTGTATGGGATATATACTATATATACCACCGGTATCTATGATTTTCTCAGACAACAATATATGCTATACACGTAAGCATTTGGTGAAATTTGAACATATCTAAACGATTTTTAAGATAAATATAAAATAAACAAGTAAGGAAGGCTAAGTTCGGGTGTAACCGAACATTACATACTCAGTTGAGAGCTATGGAGACAAAATAAGGAAAATCACCATGTAGGAAAATGAACCTAGCGTAACCCTGGAATGTGGTTGTATGACATGTGTATCAAATGGAAGGTATTAAAGAGTATTTTAAGAGAGAGTAGGCCATAGTTCTATGGATGGACGCCATTTAGGGATATCGCCATAAAGGTGGACCAGGGCTGACTCTAGAATGTGTTTGTACGATATGGGTATCAAATGAAAGGTGATAATGAGTATTTTAAAAGGGAATGGGCTTTAGTTCTATAGGTGAACGCCTTTTCGAGAAATCCCCATAAAGGTGGACCAGGGGTGACTCCAGAATATGTTTGTATGATATGGGTATCAAATGAAAGCTGTTAATGAGTATTTTGAAAAGGAGTGATCCTTAGTTCCCTAGGTGGACGCCGTTTCGAGATATCGCCATAAAGGTGGACCAGGGGTGTCTCTAGTTGTACGATATGGGAATCAAATGAAAGGTGTTACTGAGCGTTTTAAGAGGGAGTGGGCATTAGGTCTATAGGTGGACGCCTTTTCGAAATGTCGCCATTAGGGTGGGCCAGGGGTGACTCTAGAATGTGTTTTTACGATATGGGTATCAAACGAAAGGTGTTACTGAGCATTTTAAGAGGGAGTGGGCATTAGGTCTATAGGTGGGCGCCTTTTCGAGATATCGCCATTATGGTGGGCCAGGGTGACTCTAGAATGTGTTTGTACGATATGGGTATCAAATGAAAGGTGGTAATGAGTATTTTAAAAGGGAGTAATCCTCAGTTCTATAGGTGGACGCCTTTTCGAGATATCGCCATAAAGGTTGACCAAGGGTGACTCTAGAATGTTTGTACGATATGGGTATCAAACGAAAGGTGTTACTGAGCATTTTAAAAGGGAGTGGGCATTAGGTCTATAGGTGGACGCCTTTTCGAGATATCGCCATTAGGGTGGGCCAGGGGTGACTCTAGAATGTTTGTACGATATGGGTATCAAACGAAAGGTGTTACTGAGCATTTTAAGAGGGAGTGGGCATTAGGTCTATAGGTGGACGCCTTTTCGAGATATCGCCATTAGGGTGGGCCAGGGGTGACTCTAGAATGTTTGTACGATATGGGTATCAAAGGAAAGGTGTTACTGAGCATTTTAAGAGGGAGTGGACATTAGGTCTATAGGTGGACGCCTTTTCGAGATATCGCCATTAGGGTGGGTCAGGGGTGACTCTATAATGTTTTTACGATATGGGTATCAAACGAAAGGTGTTACTGAGCATTTTAAGGGGGAGTGGGCATTAGGTCTATAGATGCACGCCTTTTCGAGATATCGCCATTAGGGTGGACCAGGGTTGACTCTAGAATGTGTTTGTACTATATGGATATCAAATTAAAGGTATTGATGAGGGTTTTAAAAGCGAGTGGCCCTTAGATGTATATGTGAAGGCGTTCTCGCGATATCGACCAAATGTGGATCAGGTGATCCAGAAAATCATCTGTCGGGTACTGCTAATTTATTTATATATTCAATAACACTAACAGTATTCCTGCCAAGATTCCAAGGGCTGTTGATTTCGCCTTGTAGAACTTTTTCATTTTCTTCTACTTAATATGGTAGGTGTCACACCCATTTTACAAAGTTTTTTCCAAAGTTATATTTTGCGTCAATAAACCAATCCAGTTACCATGCTTCATCCCTTTTTTCGTATTTGGTATAGAATTATGGCATTTTTTAATTTTTCGTAATTTTCGATATCGATAAAGTGGGCGTGGTTATGGTCGGATTTCGGCCATTTTTTATACCAAGATAAAGTGAGTTCAGATAAGTACGTGGACTAAGTTTAGTAAAGATATATCGGTTTTTGCTCAAGTTATTGTGTTAACGGCCGAGCGGAAGGACAGACGGAGGACTGTGTATAAAAACTGGTCGTGGCTTCCACCGATTTCGCCCATTTTCACAGAGAACAGTTAACGTCATAGAATCTATGCTCCTACCAAATTTCAAAAGGATTGGTAAATTTTTGTTCGACTTATGGCATTAAAAGTATTCTAGACACACTAAATGAAAATGGGCGGAGCCACGCCCATTTTGAAATTTTCTTTTATTTTTGTATTTTGTTGCATCATATCATTACTGGAGTTGAATTTTGACTTAATTTACTTATATACAGTAAAGATATTAAATTTTTTGTTAAAATTTGAATTTAAAAAAAATTTTTTTTAAAAAGTGGGCGTGTTCTTCATCCAATTTTGCTAATTTTTATTTAGCACATATAAAGTAATAGTAGTAACGTTCCTGCCAAATTTCATCAGGATATCTTCAACGACTGCCAAATTACAGCTTGCAAAACTTTTAAATTACCTTATTGTAAAAGTGGGCGGTGCCACGCCCATTGTCCAAAATCTTACCAATTTTCTATTCTGCGTCATAACGTCAACCTATCTACCAAGTTTCATCGCTTTAACCAACTTTGGCAATGAATTATCGCATTTTTTCGGTTTTTCGTTATTTTCGATATCGAAAAAGTGGGCGTGGTTATAGTCCGATATCGTTCATTTTAAATAGCGATCTGAGATGAGTGCTCAGAAACCTACATACCAAATTTCATCAAGATACCTCAAAATTTACTCAAGTTATCGTGTTAACGGGCGGACGGACGGACGGACGGACGGACATGGCTCAATCAAATTTTTTCTGGATCCTGATTATTTTGATATATGGAAGTCTACATCTATCTCGATTCCTTTATATATGTACAACCAACCGTTATCCAATCAAACTTAATATACTCTGTGAGCTCTGCTCAACTGAGTATAAAAATAGGTAGGTAATCTGTGTGAGGATGCAAAGCTTCACGTTTTTTGTGGTCTGCATGTAAAAACTAAGGCTACGAATCACGTATTTCAAAAATATATGACGTAAACGTAACTATTTGATGAAATTTGATGAATCTTGAAGCTTCTAGCAGTAAAAAAGGGGTCAATATGAGAGTTTATATGAAGTATATAATATATATACCACCGATCTCTATGATTTTTTCAGACAACAATATATGCTATATACGAAAGCATTTTGTGAAATTTGAAGCTTCTAACTGTTAAAACGGGGCAGAAATTGCGCAAAGTTTCTTATCTGAACAATCGGTTGTATGAGATACATACTATGTATATCACCGATCTCAATGATTTTTTCAGACATCAATATATGCTATACACGTAAGCAGTTGGTGAAATTTGAAGCTTCTAGTTGTTAAAATGGGGTAGAAATTGCGAAAAGTTTCTTATCTGAACAATCGGTTGTATGAGATATATACTATATATAGAACCGATCTCTATGATTTTTTCAGACAACAATATATGCTATATACGTAAGCAATCAGTGAAATTTGAAGCTTATAGCTGTTAAAATGGGGTAGAAATTGCGAAAAGTTTCTTATCTGAACAATCGGTTGTATGAGATATATACTATATATACAACCGATCTCTATGATTTTTTCAGACAACAATATATGCTATATACGTAAGCAATCGGTGAAATTTGAAGCTTATAGCTGTTAAAATGGGGTAGAAATTGCGAAAAGTTTCTTATCTGAACAATCGGTTGTATGAGATATATACTATATATACAACCGATCTCTATGATTTTTTCAGACAACAATATATGCTATATAAGTAAATAGTCGGTGAAATTTGAAGCTTCTAGCTGTTAAAACGGGGCTAAAATTTGCGAAAATATATATATATATACTATATATATATACTATATATACCACAATATATATACTATATATACCACCGATCTTTATGATTTTTTCAGACAACAATATATGCTATATACGTAAGCATTCGCTGAAATTTGAAGCCTCTAGCTCTTAAAATAGGGCAGTAATTACGAAAAGTTCCTTATCTGAACAATCGGTTGTGGGGGATATATACTATATATACGACCGATCTCATAAATTTTTTCAGGCAACAATATGTTCAATATACGAAAGTATATGGTGAAGTTTGAAGCTTCAATCTGTTAAATTGGGTAAGATATTACAAAAATCCTCTTTTTCTGAAAAATCGGTTGTATGGAGGATATATGCTATAGTGGTCCGATCCGGTCGGTTCCGACAAATGTCTAATCGGACACCCAAATACACCTGCTCACCAAATTTTATCAAGATATCTCAAAAATTGAGGGACTAGTTTGCATACAAACAGACAGACGGACAGACGGACAGACGGACATGGCTAAAACAACTCAGCTCTTCAACCTGATTATTTCGGTATACTTAATGGTGGGTCTATCTATTTTCCTTTAAGAACTTACAATTTTCGGTTTCCTGACGAAATTAATATACCATTTCATTTTCATGAAAGGTATAAAAACAGGTAGGTACTTTGTGTGAGGATGCAAAGTTTCAGGTTTTTTGTGGTCTGCGTGTAAAAACTATGACTACGAATCTCGTATTTCAAAAATATATGACGAAAACGTAACTATTTGATGAAATTTGATGAATTTTGAAGATTCTAGCCGTAAAAAAGGGGTCAAAATGATAGTTTATATGAAGTATATAATATATATACGACCGATCTCTATGATTTTTTCAGACAACAATATATGCTATATACGTAAGCATTTTGTGAAATTTGAAGCTTCTAACTGTTAAAACGGGGCAGAAATTGCGCAAAGTTTCTTATCTGAACAATCGGTTGTATGAGATATATACTATGTGTACCACCGATCTCAATGATTTTTTCAGACATCAATATATGCTATACACGTAAACAGTTGGTGAAATTTGAAGCTTCTAGCTGTTAAAATGGGGCCGAAATCGTAAAAAAATATATATATACTATATATATATACTATATATACCATCATATATATATTATATATATCACCGATCTCTATGATTTTTTGACACAAAAATACATACTATATACGTAAGCATTCGGTGAAATTTGAAGCTTATAACTGTTAAAATGGGGAAGAAATTGCGCAAAGTTTCTTATCTGAACAATCGGTTGTATGGGATATATACTATATATACCACCGGTATCTATGATTTTCTCAGACAACAATATATGCTATACACGTAAGCATTTGGTGAAATTTGAACATATCTAAACGATTTTTAAGATAAATATAAAATAAACAAGTAAGGAAGGCTAAGTTCGGGTGTAACCGAACATTACATACTCAGTTGAGAGCTATGGAGACAAAATAAGGAAAATCACCATGTAGGAAAATGAACCTAGCGTAACCCTGGAATGTGGTTGTATGACATGTGTATCAAATGGAAGGTATTAAAGAGTATTTTAAGAGAGAGTAGGCCATAGTTCTATGGATGGACGCCATTTAGGGATATCGCCATAAAGGTGGACCAGGGCTGACTCTAGAATGTGTTTGTACGATATGGGTATCAAATGAAAGGTGATAATGAGTATTTTAAAAGGGAATGGGCTTTAGTTCTATAGGTGAACGCCTTTTCGAGAAATCCCCATAAAGGTGGACCAGGGGTGACTCTAGAATATGTTTGTACGATATGGGTATCAAATGAAAGCTGTTAATGAGTATTTTGAAAAGGAGTGATCCTTAGTTCCCTAGGTGGACGCCGTTTCGAGATATCGCCATAAAGGTGGACCAGGGGTGTCTCTAGTTGTACGATATGGGAATCAAATGAAAGGTGTTACTGAGCGTTTTAAGAGGGAGTGGGCATTAGGTCTATAGGTGGACGCCTTTTCGAAATGTCGCCATTAGGGTGGGCCAGGGGTGACTCTAGAATGTGTTTGTACGATATGGGTATCAAACGAAAGGTGTTACTGAGCATTTTAAGAGGGAGTGGGCATTAGGTCTATAGGTGGACGCCTTTTCGAGATATCGCCATTAGGGTGGGCCAGGGGTGACTCTAGAATGTTTGTACGATATGGGTATCAAACGAAAGGTGTTACTGAGCATTTTAAGGGAAAGTGGGCATTAGGTCTATAGGTGGGCGCCTTTTCGAGATATCGCCATTAGGGTGGGCCAGGGTGACTCTAGAATGTGTTTGTACGATATGGGTATCAAATGAAAGGTGGTAATGAGTATTTTAAAAGGGAGTAATCCTCAGTTCTATAGGTGGACGCCTTTTCGAGATATCGCCATAAAGGTTGACCAAGGGTGACTCTAGAATGTTTGTACGATATGGGCATCAAACGAAAGGTGTTACTGAGGATTTTAAGAGGGAGTGGGCATTAGGTCTATAGGTGGACGCCTTTTCGAGATATCGCCATTAGGGTGGGCCAGGGGTGACTCTAGAATGTTTGTACGATATGGGTATCAAACGAAAGGTGTTACTGAGCATTTTAAGAGGGAGTGGGCATTAGGTATATAGGTGGACGCCTTTTCGAGATATCGCCATTAGGGTGGGCCAGGGGTGACTCTAGAATGTTTGTACGATATGGGTATCAAAGGAAAGGTGTTACTGAGCATTTTAAGAGGGAGTGGACATTAGGTCTATAGGTGGACGCCTTTTCGAGATATCGCCATTAGGGTGGGCCAGGGGTGACTCTAGAATGTTTTTACGATATGGGTATCAAACGAAAGGTGTTACTGAGCATTTTAAGAGAGAGTGGGCATTAGGTCTATAGATGCACGCCTTTTCGAGATATCGCCATTAGGGTGGACCAGGGTTGACTCTAGAATGTGTTTGTACGATATGGATATCAAATTAAAGGTATTGATGAGGGTTTTAAAAGCGAGTGGCCCTTAGATGTATATGTGAAGGCGTTCTCGCGATATCGACCAAATGTGGATCAGGTGATCCAGAAAATCATCTGTCGGGTACTGCTAATTTATTTATATATTCAATAACACTAACAGTATTCCTGCCAAGATTCCAAGGGCTGTTGATTTCGCCTTGTAGAACTTTTTCATTTTCTTCTACTTAATATGGTAGGTGTCACACCCATTTTACAAAGTTTTTTCCAAAGTTATATTTTGCGTCAATAAACCAATCCAGTTACCATGCTTCATCCCTTTTTTCGTATTTGGTATAGAATTATGGCATTTTTTTAATTTTTCTTAATTTTCGATATCGATAAAGTGGGCGTGGTTATGGTCGGATTTCGGCCATTTTTTATACCAAGATAAAGTGAGTTCAGATAAGTACGTGGGCTAAGTTTAGTAAAGATATATCGGTTTTTGCTCAAGTTATTGTGTTAACGGCCGAGCGGAAGGACAGACGGAGGACTGTGTATAAAAACTGGGCGTGGCTTCCACCGATTTCGCCCATTTTCACAGAGAACAGTTAACGTCATAGAATCTATGTTCCTACCAAATTTCAAAAGGATTGGTAAATTTTTGTTCGACTTATGGCATTAAAAGTATTCTAGACACACTAAATGAAAATGGGCGGAGCCACGCCCATTTTGAAATTTTCTTTTATTTTTGTATTTTGTTGCATCATATCATTACTGGAGTTGAATTTTGACTTAATTTACTTATATACAGTAAAGATATTAAATTTTTTGTTAAAATTTGAATTTAAAAAAAATTTTTTTTAAAAAGTGGGCGTGTTCTTCATCCAATTTTGCTAATTTTTATTTAGCACATATAAAGTAATAGTAGTAACGTTCCTGCCAAATTTCATCATGATATCTTCAACGACTGCCAAATTACAGCTTGCAAAACTTTTAAATTACCTTCTTTTAAAAGTGGGCGGTGCCACGCCCATTGTCCAAAATCTTACTAATTTTCTATTCTGCGTCATAACGTCAACCCATCTACCAAGCTTCATCGCTTTAACCACCTTTGGCAATGAATTATCGCATTTTTTCGGTTTTTCGTTATTTTCGATATCGAAAAAGTGGGCGTGGTTATAGTCCGATATCGTTCATTTTAAATAGCGATCTGAGATGAGTGCTCAGAAACCTACATACCAAATTTCATCAAGATACCTCAAAATTTACTCAAGTTATCGTGTTAACGGACGGACGGACGGACATGGCTCAATCAAATTTTTTCTGGATCCTGATTATTTTGATATATGGAAGTCTATATCTATCTCGATTCCTTTATATATGTACAACCAACCGTTATCCAATCAAACTTAATATACTCTGTGAGCTCTGCTCAACTGAGTATAAAAATAGGTAGGTAATCTGTGTGAGGATGCAAAGCTTCACGTTTTTTGTGGTCTGCATGTAAAAACTATGGCTACGAATCACGTATTTCAAAAATATATGACGTAAACGTAACTATTTGATGAATCTTGAAGCTTCTAGCCGTAAAAAAGGGGTCAATATGACAGTTTATATGAAGTATATAATATATATATCACCGATCTCTATGATTTTTTCAGACAACAATATATGCTATATACGAAAGCATTTTGTGAAATTTGAAGCTTCTAACTGTTAAAACGGGGCAGAAATTGCGCAAAGTTTCTTATCTGAACAATCGGTTGTATGAGATATATACTATGTATATCACCGACCTCAATAATTTTTTCAGACATCAATATATGCTATACACGTAAGCAGTTGGTGAAATTTGAAGCTTCTAGCTGTTAAAATGGGGTAGAAATTGCGAAAAGTTTCTTATCTGAACAATCGGTTGTATGAGATATATACTATATATAGAACCGATCTCTATGATTTTTTCAGACAACAATATATGCTATATACGTAAGCAATCAGTGAAATTTGAAGCTTATAGCTGTTAAAATGGGGTAGAAATTGCGAAAAGTTTCTTATCTGAACAAACGGTTGTATGAGATATATACTATATATACAACCGATCTCTATGATTTTTTCAGACAACAATATATGCTATATACGTAAGCAATCGGTGAAATTTGAAGCTTATAGCTGTTAAAATGTGGTAGAAATTGCGAAAAGTTTCTTATCTGAACAATCGGTTGTATGAGATATATACTATATATACAACCGATCTCTATGATTTTTTCAGACAACAATATATGCTATATAAGTAAATATTCTGTGAAATTTGAAGCTTCTAGCTGTTAAAATGGGGCTAAAATTTGCGAAAATATATAAATATATACTATATATATATACTATATATACCACCATATATATACTATATATACCACCGATCTTTATGATTTTTTCAGACAAGAATATGTGCTATATACGTAAGCATTCGCTGAAATTTGAAGCCTCTAGCTCTTAAAATAGGGCAGTAATTACTAAAAGTTCCTTATCTGAACAATCGGTTGTGGGGGATATATACTATATATACGACCGATCTCATAAATTTTTTCAGGCAACAATATGTTCAATATACGAAAGTATATGGTGAAGTTTGAAGCTTCAATCTGTTAAATTGGGTAAGATATTACAAAAATCCTCTTTTTCTGAAAAATTGGTTGTATGGAGGATATATGCTATAGTGGTCCGATCCGGTCGGTTCCGACAAATGTCTAATCGGACACCCAAATACACCTGGTCACCAAATTTTATCAAGATATCTCAAAAATTGAGGGACTAGTTTGCATACAAACAGACAGACGGACATGGATAAAACAACTCAGCTCTTCAACCTGATTATTTCGGTATACTTAATGGTGGGTCTATCTATTTTCCTTTAAGGACTTACAATTTTCGGTTTCGTGACGAAATTAATATACCATTTCATTTTCATGAAAGGTATAAAAACAGGTAGGTACTTTGTGTGAGGATGCAAAGTTTCAGGTTTTTTGTGGTCTGCGTGTAAAAACTATGACTACGAATCACGTATTTCAAAAATATATGACGAAAACGTAACTATTTGATGAAATTTGATGAATTTTGAAGATTCTAGCCGTAAAAAAGGGGTCAAAATGACAGTTTATATGAAGTATATAATATATATACGACCGATCTCTATGATTTTTTCAGACAACAATATATGCTATATACGTAAGCATTTTGTGAAATTTGAAGCTTCTAACTGTTAAAACGGGGCAGAAATTGCGCAAAGTTTCTTATCTGAACAATCGGTTGTATGGGATATATACTATATATACCACCGGTATCTATGATTTTCTCAGACAACAATATATGCTATACACGTAAGCATTTGGTGAAATTTTAACATATCTCAACGATTTTTAAGATAAATATAAAATAAAAAATAGGTAGGTAATCTGTGTGAGGATGCAAATCTTCACGTTTTTTGTGGTCTGCATGTAAAAACTATGGCTACGAATCACGTATTTCAAAAATATATGACGTAAACGTAACTATTTGATGAAATTTGATGAATCTTGAAGCTTCTAGCCGTAAAAAAGGGGTCAATATGACAGTTTATATGAAGTATATAATATATATACCACCGATCTCTATGATTTTTTCAGACAACAATATATGCTATATACGAAAGCATTTTGTGAAATTTGAAGCTTCTAACTGTTAAAAGGGGGCAGAAATTGCGCAAAGTTTCTTATCTGAACAATCGGTTGTATGAGATATATACTATGTATATCACCGATCTCAATGATTTTTTCAGACATCAATATATGCTATACACGTAAGCAGTTGGTGAAATTTGAAGCTTCTAGCTGTTAAAATGGGGTAGAAATTGCGAAAAGTTTCTTATCTGAACAATCGGTTGTATGAGATATATACTATATATAGAACCGATCTCTATGATTTTTCAGACAACAATATATGCTATATTCGTAAGCAATCAGTGAAATTTGAAGCTTATAGCTGTTAAAATGGGGTAGAAATTGCGAAAAGATTCTTATCTGAACAATCGGTTGTATGAGATATATACTATATATACAACCGATCTCTATGATTTTTTCAGACAACAATATATGCTATATAGGTAAGCAATCGGTGAAATTTGAAGCTTATAGCTGTCAAAATGGGGTAGAAATTGCGAAAAGTTTCTTATCTGAACAATCGGTTGTATGAGATATATACTATATATACAACCGATCTCTATGATTTTTTCAGACAACAATATATGCTATATAAGTAAATAGTCGGTGAAATTTGAAGCTTCTAGCTGTTAAAATGGGGCTAAAATTTGCGAAAATATATAAATATATACTATATATATATACTATATATACCACAATATATATACTATATATACCACCTATCTTTATGATTTTTTCAGACAACAATATATGCTATATACGTAAGCATTCGCTGAAATTTGAAGCCTCTAGCTCTTAAAATAGGGCAGTAATTACGAAAAGTTCCTTATCTGAACAATCGGTTGTGGGGGATATATACTATATATACGACCGATCTCATAAATTTTTTCAGGCAACAATATGTTCAATATACGAAAGTATATGGTGAAGTTTGAAGCTTCAATCTGTTAAATTGGGTAAGATATTACAAAAATCCTCTTTTTCTGAAAAATCGGTTGTATGGAGGATATATGCTATAGTGGTCCGATCCGGTCGGTTCCGACAAATGTCTAATCGGACACCCAAATACACCTGCTCACCAAATTTTATCAAGATATCTCAAAAATTGAGGGACTAGTTTGCATACCAACAGACAGACGGACAGACGGACATGGCTAAAACAACTCAGCTCTTCAACCTGATTATTTCGGTATACTTAATGGTGGGTCTATCTATTTTCCTTTAAGGACTTACAATTTTCGGTTTTGTGACGAAATTAATATACCATTTCATTTTCATGAAAGGTATTAAAATAGGTAGGTAATCTGTGTGAGGATGCAAAGCTTCACGTTTTTTGTGGTCTGCATGTAAAAGCTATGGCTACGAATCACGTATTTCAAAAATATATGACGTAAACGTAACTATTTGATGAAATTTGATGAATCTTGAAGCTTCTAGCCGTAAAAAAGGGGTCAATATGACAGTTTATATGAAGTATATAATATATATACCACCGATCTCTATGATTTTTTCAGACAACAATATATGCTATATACGAAAGCATTTTGTGAAATTTGAAGCTTCTAGCTGTTAAAATGGGGTAGAAATTGCGAAAAGTTTCTTATCTGAACAATCGGTTGTATGAGATATATACTATATATAGAACCGATCTCTATGATTTTTTCAGACAACAATATATGCTATAATATATATATGCGAAAATATATATATACTATATATATATACTATATATACCACGATATATATACTATATATACCACCGATCTTTATGATTTTTTCAGACAACAATATATGCTATATACGTAAGCATTCGCTGAAATTTGAAGCCTCTAGCTCTTAAAAAAGGGCAGTAATTACGAAAAGTTCCTTATCTGAACAATCGGTTGTGGGGGATATATACTATATATACGACCGATCTCATAAATTTTTTCAGGCAACAATATGTTCAATATACGAAAGTATATGGTGAAGTTTGAAGCTTCAATCTGTTAAATTGGGTAAGATATTACAAAAATCCTCTTTTTCTGAAAAATCGGTTGTATGGAGGATATATGCTATAGTGGTCCGATACGGTCGGTTCCGACAAATGTCTAATCGGACACCCAAATACACCTGCTCACCAAATTTTATCAAGATATCTCAAAAATTGAGGGACTAGTTTGCATACAAACAGACAGACGGACAGACGGACAGACGGACATGGCTAAAACAACTCAGCTCTTCAACCTGATTATTTCGGTATACTTAATGGTGGGTCTATCTATTTTCCTTTAAGGACTTACAATTTTCGGTTTCGTGACGAAATTAATATACCATTTCATTTTCATGAAAGGTATAAAAACAGGTAGGTACTTTGTGTGAGGATGCAAAGTTTAAGGTTTTTTGTGGTCTGCGTGTAAAAACTATGACTACGAATCACGAAATCGACGAAAACGTAACTATTTGATGAAATTTGATGAATTTTGAAGATTCTAGCCGTAAAAAAGGGGTCAAAATGACAGTTTATATGAAGTATATAATATATATACGACCGATCTCTATGATTTTTTCAGACAAAAATATATGCTATATACGTAAGCAATCGGTGAAATTTGAAGCTTATAACTGTTAAAATGGGGAAGAAATTGCGCAAAGTTTCTTATCTGAACAATCGGTTGTATGGGATATATACTATATATACCACCGGTATCTATGATTTTCTCAGACAACAATATATGCTATACACGTAAGCATTTGGTGAAATTTGAACATATCTAAACGATTTTTAAGATAAATATAAAATAAAAAATAGGTAGGTAATCTGTGTGAGGATGCAAAGCTTCACGTTTTTTGTGGTCTGCATGTAAAAACTAAGGCTACGAATCACGTATTTCAAAAATATATGACGTAAACGTAACTATTTGATGAAATTTGATGAATCTTGAAGCTTCTAGCCGTAAAAAAGTTCCTTATCTGAACAATCGGTTGTGGGGGATATATACTATATATACGACCGATCTCATAAATTTTTTCAGGCAACCGATTTTTCAGAAAAAGAGGATTTTTGTAATATCTTACCCAATTTAACAGATTGAAGCTTCAAACTTCACCATATACTTTCGTATATTGAACATATTCAATATACGAAAGTATATGGTGAAGTTTGAAGCTTCAATCTGTTAAATTGGGTAAGATATTACAAAAATCCTCTTTTTCTGAAAAATCGGTTGTATGGAGGATATATGCTATAGTGGTCCGATCCGGTCGGTTCCGACAAATGTCTAATCGGACACCGAAATACACCTGCTCACCAAATTTTTTCAAGATATCTCAAAAATTGAGGGACTAGTTTGCATACCAACAGACAGACGGACAGACGGACAGACGGACATGGCTAAAACAACTCAGCTCTTCAACCTGATTATTTCGGTATACTTAATGGTGGGTCTATCTATTTTCCTTTAAGGACTTACAATTTTCGGTTTCGTGACGAAATTAATATACCATTTCATTTTCATGAAAGGTATTAAAATAGGTAGGTAATCTGTGTGAGGATGCAAAGCTTCACGTTTTTTGTGGTCTGCATGTAAAAGCTATGGCTACGAATCACGTATTTCAAAAATATATGACGTAAACGTAACTATTTGATGAAATTTGATGAATCTTGAAGCTTCTAGCCGTAAAAAAGGGGTCAATATGACAATTTATATGAAGTATATAATATATATACCACCGATCTCTATGATTTTTTCAGACATCAATATATGCTATACACGTAAGCAGTTGGTGAAATTTGAAGCTTCTAGCTGTTAAAATGGGGTAGAAATTGCGAAAAGTTTCTTATATGAACAATCGGTTGTATGAGATATATACTATATATACAACCGATCTCTATGATTTTTTCAGACAACAATATATGCTATATACGTAAGCAATCAGTGAAATTTTAAGCTTATAGCTGTTAAAATGGGGTAGAAATTGCGAAAAGTTTCTTATCTGAACAATCGGTTGTATGAGATATATACTATATATACAACCGATCTCTATGATTTTTTCAGACAACAATATATGCTATATATGTAAGCAATCGGTGAAATTTGAAGCATATAGCTGTTAAAATGGGGTAGAAATTGCGAAAAGTTTCTTATCTGAACAATCGGTTGTATGAGATATATACTATATATACAACCGATCTCTATGATTTTTTCAGACAACAATATATGATATATAAGTAAATATTCGGTGAAATTTGAAGCTTCTAGCTGTTAAAATGGGGCTAAAATTTGCGAAAATATATAAATATATACTATATATATATACTATATATACCACCATATATATACTATATATACCACCGATCTTTATGATTTTTTCAGACAATAATATATGCTATATACGTAAGCATTCGCTGAAATTTGAAGCCTCTAGCTCTTAAAATAGGGCAGTAATTACGAAAAGTTCCTTATCTGAACAATCGGTTGTGGGGGATATATACTATATATACGACCGATCTCATAAATTTTTTCAGGCAACAATATGTTCAATATACGAAAGTATATGGTGAAGTTTGAAGCTTCAATCTGTTAAATTGGGTAAGATATTACAAAAATCCTCTTTTTCTGAAAAATCGGTTGTATATGGAGGATATATGCTATAGTGGTCCGATCCGGTCGGTTCCGACAAATGTCTAATCGGACACCCAAATACACCTGGTCACCGAATTTTATCAAGATATCTCAAAAATTGAGGGACTAGTTTGCATACAAACAGACAGACGGACAGACGGACATGGATAAAACAACTCAGCTCTTCAACCTGATTATTTCGGTATACTTAATGGTGGGTCTATCTATTTTCCTTTAAGGACTTACAATTTTCGGTTTCGTAACGAAATTAATATACCATTTCATTTTCATGAAAGTTATAAAAACAGGTAGGTACTTTGTGTGAGGATGCAAAGTTTCAGGTTTTTTGTGGTCTGCGTGTAAAAACTATGACTACGAATCACCTATTTCAAAAATATATGACGAAAACGTAACTATTTGATGAAATTTGATGAATCTTGAAGCTTCTAGCCGTAAAAAAGGGGTCAAAATGACAGTTTATATGAAGTATATAATATATATACGACCGATCTCTATGATTTTTTCAGACAACAATATATGCTATATAAGTAAATAGTCGGTGAAATTTGAAGCTTCTAGCTGTTAAAATGGGGCTAAAATTTGCGAAAAAATATATATATATACTATATATATATACTATATATACCACCATATATATACTATATATACCACCGATCTTTATGATTTTTTCAGACAACAATATATGCTATATACGTAAGCATTCGCTGAAATTTGAAGCCTCTAGCTCTTAAAATAGGGCAGTAATTACGAAAAGTTACTTATCTGAACAATCGGTTGTGGGGGATATATACTATATATACGACCGATCTCATAAATTTTTTCAGGCAACAATATGTTCAATATACGAAAGTATATGGTGAAGTTTGAAGCTTCAATCTGTTAAATTGGGTAAGATATTACAAAAATTCTCTTTTTCTGAAAAATCGGTTGTATGGAGGATATATGCTATAGTTGTCCGATCCGGTCGGTTCCGACAAATGTCTAATCGGACACCCAAATACACCTGCTCACCAAATTTTATCAAGATATCTCAAAAATTGAGGGACTAGTTTGCATACAAACAGACAGACGGACAGACGGACATGGCTAAAACAACTCAGCTCTTCAACCTGATTATTTCGGTATACTTAATGGTGGGTGTATCTATTTTCCTTTAAGGACTTACAATTTTCGGTTTCGTGACGAAATTAATATACCATTTCATTTTCATGAAAGGTATAAAAACAGGTAGGTACTTTGTGTGAGGATGCAAAGTTTAAGGTTTTTTGTGGTCTGCGTGTAAAAACTATGACTACGAATCACGTATTTCAAAAATATATGACGAAAACGTAACTATTTGATGAAACTTGATGAATTTTGAAGATTCTAGCCGTAAAAAAGGGGTCAAAATGACAGTTTATATGAAGTATATAATATATATACGACCGATCTCTATGATTTTTTCAGACAACAATATATGCTATATACGTAAGCATTTTGTGAAATTTGAAGCTTCTAACTGTTAAAACGGGGCAGAAATTGCGCAAGGTTTCTTATCTGAACAATCGGTTGTATGAGATATATACTATGTGTACCACCGATCTCAATGATTTTTTCAAACATCAATATATTCTATACACGTAAGCAGTTGGTGAAATTTGAAGCTTCTAGCTGTTAAAATGGGGCCGAAATCGTAAAAAAAATATATATATACTATATATACCATCATATATATATTATATATATCACCGATCTCTATGATTTTTTGACACAACAATACATACTATATACGTAAGCAATCGGTGAAATTTGAAGCTTATAACTGTTAAAATGGGGAAGAAATTGCGCAAAGTTTCTTATCTGAACAATCGGTTGTATGGGATATATACTATATATACCACCGGTATCTATGATTTTCTCAGACAACAATATATGCTATACACGTAAGCATTTGGTGAAATTTGAACATATCTAAACGATTTTTAAGATAAATATAAAATAAAAAATAGGTAGGTAATCTGTGTGAGGATGCAAAGCTTCACGTTTTTTGTGGTCTGCATGTAAAAACTAAGGCTACGAATCACGTATTTCAAAAATATATGACGTAAACGTAACTATTTGATGAAATTTGATGAATCTTGAAGCTTCTAGCCGTAAAAAAGGGGTCAATATGACAGTTTATATGAAGTATATAATATATATACCACCGATCTCTATGATTTTTTCAGACAACAATATATGCTATATACGAAAGCATTTTGTGAAATTTGAAGCTTCCAACTGTTAAAAGTGGCAGAAATTGCGCAAAGTTTCTTATCTGAACAATCGGTTGTATGAGATATATACTATGTATATCACCGATCTCAATGATTTTTTCAGACATCAATATATGCTATACACGTAAGCAGTTGGTGAAATTTGAAGCTTCTAGCTGTTAAAATGGGGCAGAAATTGCGCAAAGTTTCTTATCTGAACAATCGGTTGTATGAGATATATACTATGTATATCACCCATCTCAATGATTTTTTCAGACATCAATATATGCTATACACGTAAGCAGTTGGTGAAATTTGAAGCTTATAGCTGACAAAATGGGGTAGAAATTGCGAAAAGTTTCTTATCTGAACAATCGGTTGTATGAGATATATACTATATATACAACCGATCTCTATGATTTTTTCAGACAACAATATATGCTATATAAGTAAATATTTGGCGAAATTTGAAGCTTCTAGCTGTTAAAATGGGGCTAAAATTTGCGAAAATATATATATATATACTATATATATATACTATATATACCACCATATATATACTATATATACCACCTATCTTTATGATTTTTTCAGACAACAATATATGCTATATACGTAAGCATTCGCTGAAATTTGAAGCCTCTAGCTCTTAAAATAGGGCAGTAATTACGAAAAGTTCCTTATCTGAACAATCGGTTGTGGGGGATATATACTATATATACGACCGATCTCATAAATTTTTTCAGGCAACAATATGTTCAATATACGAAAGTATATGGCGAAGTTTGAAGCTTCAATCTGTTAAATTGGGTAAGATATTACAAAAATCCTCTTTTTCTGAAAAATCGGTTGTATGGAGGATATATGCTATAGTGGTCCGATCCGGTCGGTTCCGACAAATGTCTAATCGGACACCCAAATACACCTGCTCACCAAATTTTATCAAGATATCTCAAAAATTGAGGGACTAGTTTGCATACCAACAGACAGACGGACAGACGGACATGGCTAAAACAACTCAGTTCTTCAACCTGATTATTTCGGTATACTTAATGGTGGGTCTATCTATTTTCCTTTAAGGACTTACAATTTTCGGTTTCGTGACGAAATTAATATACCATTTCATTTTCATGAAAGGTATAAAAACAGGTAGGTACTTTGTGTGAGGATGCAAAGTTTCAGGTTTTTTGTGGTCTGCGTGTAAAAACTATGACTACGAATCACGTATTTCAAAAATATATGACGAAAACGTAACTATTTGATGAAATTTGATGAATTTTGAAGATTCTAGCCGTAAAAAAGGGGTCAAAATGACAGTTTATATGAAGTATATAATATATATACGACCGATCTCTATGATTTTTTCAGACAACAATATATGCTATATACGTAAGCATTTTGTGAAATTTGAAGCTTCTAACTGTTAAAACGGGGCAGAAATTGCGCAAAGTTTCTTATCTGAACAATCGGTTGTATGAGATATATACTATATATACAACCGATCTCTATGATTTTTTCAGACAACAATATATGCTATATAAGTAAATAGTTGGTGAAATTTGAAGCTTCTAGCTGTTAAAATGGGGCTAAAATTTGCGAAAATATATATATATATACTATATATATATACTATATATACCACCATATATATACTATATATACCACCGATCTTTATGATTTTTTCAGACAACAATATATGCTATATACGTAAGCATTCGCTGAAATTTGAAGCCTCTAGCTCTTAAAATAGGGCAGTAATTACGAAAAGTTCCTTATCTAAACAATCGGTTGTGGGGGATATATACTATATATACGACCGATCTCATAAATTTTTTCAGGCAACAATACGTGCAATATACGAAAGTATATGGTGAAGTTTGAAGCTTCAATCTGTTAAATTGGGTAAGATATTACAAAAATTCTCTTTTTCTGAAAAATCGGTTGTATGGAGGATATATGCTATAGTGGTCCGATCCAGTCGGTTCCGACAAATGTCTAATCGGACACCCAAATACACCTGCTCACCAAATTTTATCAAGATATCTCAAAAATTGAGGGACTAGTTTGCATACAAACAGACAGACGGACAGACGGACAGACGGACAGACGGACATGGCTAAAACGACTCAGCTCTTCAACCTGATTATTTCGGTATACTTAATGGTGGGTCTATCTATTTTCCTTTAAGGACTTACAATTTTCGATTTCGTGACGAAATTAATATACCATTTCATTTTCATGAAAGGTATAAAAACAGGTAGGTACTTTGTGTGAGGATGCAAAGTTTAAGGTTTTTTGTGGCCTGCGTGTAAAAACTATGACTACGAATCACGTATTTCAAAAATATATGACGAAAACGTAACTATTTGATGAAACTTGATGAATTTTGAAGATTCTAGCCGTAAAAAAGGGGTCAAAATGACAGTTTATATGAAGTATATAATATATATACGACCGATCTCTATGATTTTTTCAGACAACAATATATGCTATATACGTAAGCATTTTGTGAAATTTGAAGCTTCTAACTGTTAAAACGGGGCAGAAATTGCGCAAGGTTTCTTATCTGGACAATCGGTTGTATGAGATATATACTATGTGTACCACCGATCTCAATGATTTTTTCAAACATCAATATATGCTATACACGTAAGCAGTTGGTGAAATTTGAAGCTTCTAGCTGTTAAAATGGGGCCGAAATCGTAAAAAAATATATATATACTATATATATATACTATATATACCATCATATATATATTATATATATCACCGACCTCTATGATTTTTTGACACAACAATACATACTATATACGTAAGCAATCGGTGAAATTTGAAGCTTATAACTGTTAAAATGGGGAAGAAATTGCGCAAAGTTTCTTATCTGAACAATCGGTTGTATGGGATATATACTATATATACCACCGGTATCTATGATTTTCTCAGACAACAATATATGCTATACACGTAAGCATTTGGTGAAATTTGAACATATCTAAACGATTTTTAAGATAAATATAAAATAAAAAATAGGTAGGTAATCTGTGTGAGGATGCAAAGCTTCACGTTTTTTGTGGTCTGCATGTAAAAACTAAGGCTACGAATCACGTATTTCAAAAATATATGACGTAAACGTAACTATTTGATGAAATTTGATGAATCTTGAAGCTTCTAGCCGTAAAAAAGGGGTCAATATGACAGTTTATATGAAGTATATAATATATATACCACCGATCTCTATGATTTTTTCAGACAACAATATATGCTATATACGAAAGCATTTTGTGAAATTTGAAGCTTCTAACTGTTAAAACGGGGCAGAAATTGCGCAAAGTTTCTTATCTGAACAATCGGTTGTATGAGATATATACTATGTATATCACCGATCTCAATGATTTTTTCAGACATCAATATATGCTATACACGTAAGCAGTTGGTGAAATTTGAAGCTTCTAGCTGTTAAAATGGGGTAGAAATTGCGAAAAGTTTCTTATCTGAACAATCGGTTGTATGAGATATATGCTATATATAGAACCGATCTCTATGATTTTTTCAGACAACAATATATGCTATATACGTAAGCAATCAGTGAAATTTTAAGCTTATAGCTGTTAAAATGGGGTAGAAATTGCGAAAAGTTTCTTATCTGAACAATCGGTTGTATGAGATATATACTATATATACAACCGATCTCTATGATTTTTTCAGACAACAATATATGCTATATACGTAAGCAATCGGTGAAATTTGAAGCTTATAGCTGTTAAAATGGGGTAGAAATTGCGAAAAGTTTCTTATCTGAACAATCGGTTATATGAGATATATACTATATAT